>NW_010188739.1:0-2423 GCF_000695765.1 Mesitornis unicolor
TCTCCCACGTGACAGGCGGGGATACAAACCGCTATACTAACAAGGATTCCATATAAAGTTTACAATTTATTACATGAGTAAAGGCAAGCAAACAGAGCTGGGTGTGTGGGGACACACTCTGGTCCATTGACACGCACGCCGTACAGTTCTCCTTTCGGGTTTATATTTCTTTAACTAATACATATTCATGGCATTTCGCAATACGCTTATACATATGCATGACCTGTCCCCGCTTCATATTATAATTAGCTCTCCTCCCATCCGCGCTTGCGCAGTGTCCCTCGCTGGTGGTCGTGGCGGGGGTCGCAGGGGATGAAGGCTGTTCTCTTCATAACCTTTGTTAATTTTTTCTTCTTGCGTAGACTTAGCTATTTCTTGGCTCTTGCTCAAACCACAGGACCGATATTATCTTGCTTCTGAGGGAGTGTTTTTTCTTTCTGGCGCCTTATGGGTTGGTTTTACACAACTATATACTCCGTTGTTCTACTTCTTCTCAATCTGTTCTCCGTACAAGGACATCCAGAATAGCCCCAGAGGTCTCATCTTCCCCATGACCTCCACATTATTTTAACACGAATCAGATTGACACATCTCACAACTTTACCACCCTTAAAAAAGAACATTGTCAGCATTTTGGTGTTTCTGGCGGATATTGTGTCTTTTGCATCATATTGCGGCAATTTAAGTTTCTCGACATAAATGCTGCTTTTAGTCTTTTTCGCCTTATTAGGCACTTTTTCACCGCTTTGTCTTTTCTGGCGAATAATGTCGCTTTTGCATCACATTGTAGCAATTCAGGAGTTTTTAAGCATAACTGCTGTGTTTTGTGTTTTTTGCCTTATTAGGCACTTCTTCAGGTTTTTTGCGGTTTTGGCAGATATTGGTGCTTTTGCATCTTATTGTGGCAATTTAAGAGTTCCTTGGCATAACTGTCTAGTTTTGTCTTTTTCTCCTTATTGGCACTTTTTCTGCTTTTTGTCTTTTCTGGCTGTTTTTGGTGCTTTTGCTAGATATTGTGGTAATTTAGGAGTTTCTTGGCATAAGTGTTGAGTTTTGCATTTTTCTCCTTATTTGGCACTTTTTCAGCCTTTTGGCATTTCTGGTGCATATTCGTGCTTTTGCATCATATTGTAGCAATTTAAGAGTATTTAGGCATAACTGCTGATTTTTGTGTTTTTCACTCTATTAGGCACTTTTTTCAGCTTTTTTTGCGTTTCTAGCAGATATTGGTGCTTTTCCATCATGTTTTGTCATTTAAAGTGTTTCTTGGCATATCTGCTGATTTTCGACTTTAACACCTTAAAAAAGGAACTTTTTCAGCTTTTTTTGCGTTTCTAGCAGATATTGGTGCTTTTCCATCATGTTTTGTCATTTAAAGTGTTTCTTGGCATATCTGCTGATTTTCGACTTTAACACCTTAAAAAAGGAACTTTTTCAGCTTTTTTTGCGTTTCTAGCAGATATTGGTGCTTTTCCATCATGTTTTGTCATTTAAAGTGTTTCTTGGCATATCTGCTGATTTTCGACTTTAACACCTTAAAAAAGGAACTTTTTCAGCTTTTTTTGGCGTTTCCTGGTGGATATTGGGTCTTTTGCATCACATTGTGGAACATTTCTGTCTAGTTTTGTCTATTTTTAGGGACTAAGCATTCAATTTCAGGTTTCAAACAATGATTTTTAGGGCCCAAAAATCTCATTTTTAGGGCCCAAACACAAATTTAGGACCCAAACTCCCATTTTATGGCCCAAACGCCTAACGTTAGTGTTGGAGGCTTCATGAATTAAAATGAATATGATTATATAGAGTTCTATGGTTTGGAATCACCACCTTAAGAATTCTATAATTTAGAAAGACCACATTAAGATGACACAGGGATAAAGAAAGAGAAAGTACGACGATGCAGCAAGAGAACGACCCGGAAGTAAACCAACCTGACCCGGATGTGGGCAGTGACACGTAAGATAGTAACCAGTCATGTATTAGCTTAGACAATATGGACACATATATGTAACCAATAGAAATGCTTATGTAGTGTGACTAAGGGATTTTGGACTATAAAAGCGCAGCTTCTGAAAAAATAAAGGTCTTCGATTTATAACTCTTATAGAGTCGTCTCAGAGTCCTGTGGTCATCTTGCAAGTGGTGACCCCGACGTGATATCGGGACTGCGGAGGCAAGACGATCCCTAGCTGGAAGCTGCGCAGCTGGACTGATGCAGGGGGTCGGGGACAACGGCCTGATAAATCGTTGCAACGTGTAGCTGGGGTGGTAACATGGGTCAGAATTCAAGTACCAAAGAAAAGGCGGTTGTTAGGATCCTGCTACATATTCTCTCTAAGAGAGGGATGAAATACGACAAATTGCTTCTAATGAAGCTTTTATAATGGTGCCTTGAGAACGGGTACACACCTGACCCAGAATTA
>NW_010188740.1:0-60593 GCF_000695765.1 Mesitornis unicolor
GATAGCGCTGCCAGTGGGGACTGGGGAGCGCCGCTTCAAAACAGGGGTCCGGATGCCGCCGAGGGTGGCTCTGGCCCTGCATCCCGGCCCCCTCGGTCCTCAGCGGGCACGGAGTGGGCGCCCCCGAGGGCAAGGCACCGGGTGCTGCGGGATGAGAAGGGTGCTGCCCCGGAAAGTCACGGTAACAGCGGTGGGAGTCGGACACAGAAGTAAATTTTTGATAGGGACTCAATCACTAAGAAAAAATTTGGAGGCATTTGTGAATGACACTTCTTTAGTGCTGTGAATGAGACTCGAGAGTGCATAGAAAAGCTGAAGGTGGCATTTTTGTTTATTTTTGGTTTTACTGATCTCATTTTACTTGCCCTTTAGGCCATGCATATCTTTAAATTTCTGTTCTTGGTAAGGTACGTTTTTATAGATTTTGACTTTTTCCATGTTAGTCGAGAGAACACACGTTGACTCTAGATAACTCTTAAAATTACTCTCCAAAAGCTTCCTAAGGCATTTCAGTGTAGTACAGTTTCAGAGATGAGCACCATTTTTTTAAATTTTCTTGACTTAAGGTTGATGATAGTTTTTTTTGAGGAGGGAAAGAAATCTGAATGAATATATGTGAATTTTCTTTAATGCCAGATATGGGCCTTGACTATACTTAATGAAAACTAAGCAGTTAGTGGAAAGTCAGGATAGAAAACTCACATCTGTTTCCATTCTCTAGAACATATTTGCTGTCAGTGACATGCTTTAGACAACATTATGTGTTTTAATGTGTCTTTTTTTTTTCTTCCAAAGGTAGTGAAAAAGAAAATATCAAGATGAGTAAAAAGCCTCCAAATCGTCCTGGAATCACGTTTGAGATTGGTGCTCGCTTGGAGGCACTGGACTATTTACAAAAATGGTATGGAAGATATCGTGCAGTATTTGCTAAGAGCATAATTATTTTGTGTATATATAGAATATGTTTTGATGTTTAATCATAAAAAGTTAGTGCACCTATCAGTTGATTGTTTCACATGTGAACCTTTTGAATTTCCCAATAAGTCTGCTAAAACTTTCAACTTTTAGGAATATATTATCTCTTCAGAAATTAAATTAAACTTTTGTGGGTTTTCGTTTGTTTGCTTTTAGTTGCTTGTGCTGCTGTAGTAAGCAAAGAGCATTTCCAGAGTAGAGTGGAATGTGGCGTCATCTGTGAGATGCTCGGTGTGTTAACGTGGCAGACTTTTGTCACTAAAGGCCTCTTTTGGTTTAGTTTGAAGGTGTGCACCTGAATTTGTTTTGTAGTCAGGTGTCATACTTCATAGGTTCACAAAACCGATTTTAAAAAAGAAAAAAATCCTCAATTGGAGTTCGTGAAATAGGTAAGTGGAATTGGATTTGTATCAAACAGTTGGAGGAATGAAGTGCGTAAAACTGACTCTGCAGTCAAGACTATAAAATGGAAATTTGTGGGCACAAGGACCATGCTACACAGCGTATGTATTGTGAAAAGAGTTGTTCTTTTGAAGTAAATTGAGTCAAAAACTTCTTAATGCAAGTGGGCTAATTTCATGATGTGCACTGGCCGTGCTATTTCAGTTTGAAAACTCCCTTGTTTTGTTAAAGCGTCTGACGTAGGAAGGTGATGCTTCTACCCAGAAGTTTTTTCTTAGCTGCTCTCTGTTTAATTAGGGCTAGGAAATGTAGATGCCTGTACCTGCTTTTCTGTTGCATTCCTGGAGAACTAACCATGTTCAGGTAAATACCTGTTCCTACCAAGTCCAGGTTATGTGACTGAGCAGTCTGTGTGTTACACGTTTACTAGTTATATCTGTGTAAAAGGTTGGGTTGAACTTTTTTGTCTGTGGAGCTTTGATTTTAATTATAGAAAAAGTGTTTGTTTCAGTAAACAGTCTCTAAAGGAAACTATGATTTCCAGCACAGTCCTTGTTTTAATCTGTTGCTGTAGGGAGGGTTTTCAACATGCTGATTCTGTAACTGAACGTCAAGATCATGAAGCTGTCTGAATAGTGCTATAAAAATAAAATAATTTTAGTAGAACTTTTTATAGCATCCCCTGTGACTAGAGGTAAATGGTTAATGTAACTAGCTAATAAAAGTTAATATATAAAAATAGCTTCAGCTTAACTGTATCAGAAAAAGATCACTGAATATCTAGTGTGTAGTTTGTGTCAGATCTGCTCAGCCTTTTCACAGGGCAGGTCGTGTATCTGTTCTGAAGTACTTGTCTAGGTTTGGCCTTGTCAGGTGTGGGCCCTGTTGCAAGTTCTGCAGCTGAGTTGCTTGGTATTTTTGGGCAGAATAGAATTTATTCTGAATTTTCTAGGAATTGATTTGTTATCTGGAGCATCAGGTAGAACAGGTCAAGTTTATTTGCATGTGAACTTCTTTGGTGTCGTATATGAGAGCAGAAAGTTAAAAGTTAACATTAAAATTTTGCAGTTACAGCAACACCGAAAACAGGACACATTTTCAAAAGAAATAATATTTATGCACACAACCAAAGAGCTTCTTAGAGAAAGCCTACTGTTGTGTTATTATTAGGGTGACATGGGCTGGAATAAAAGTCCATGTGACTTTTTTTTTTCCTTAGCTTTCTGTTGCATAAGGGGGTGGTGGATGTTTTTTAAATTCTTTCTATATATAAGCTGTATCCTTTCCCCTCATCTGCATGCAGAAATAGAACATACTTCAAAGAAGATAAAGTTGCTGAACTTACATGAAATCTCTTTATGATTTTCAACAAAACCAAAATTGAAGAGCAGTGGTATTGCTTAGCTCAGGCTTTCTACAAACAACAAATTGAGAACACTTGCTGAAAAATAGCCTTTGAAAGGGTTTTAAATTTTTTCCTCCATTTTTCTGAAAGCCTCCTGTCATTTAAAGATCCAGTGTTTGTGACCAATTAAAAAGTTAATCAAGAAAAGCCTCTAGAGGATGTGAAAAAATACAGTAAAGTTCTGTGGTATGTTTTTGCTTTCTGAGGCACTTCTGCAGGTCTTAAATTTCCGTCTGTGTAGTAGTTGCTGAAATTCATCTTATGGTGTTTGCTGTTCTGTTTGGATTCTGTAAACTTTGGAGAGGGTATTGTGTACTTTGACTACTGATTAAAAACCCTGCACTTTAAATGAGGAAGTTTTTGCGGACAGTGTTTGGGTCACTGGTATCATTTGGCATTTATGGTTACTGAGTAGAAGAAAGCCTGGGCAAACTGATTTACAAAGACAGGCTGTCAATGAGCGTGTTTGTTTTTGCTTTATTGTAAAGGTAACTACAACTGCTTCTTTATCAAGTGAAAAACAGTAGACTGTTGCAGGGGAGGTAATTTTCTATAATGAATTTGTACCACTTGTTAAATTTAAATTCACTAAAGCAAACTAGGGAATGCAGCTCTAACCAAAATCAGTGTGATCATCTGTCAGCAGATAGGAAATGAGATGGGATTGACTGAAAATAGAAAATTATTAAATAGATATAAGATGATCAGGGGTCTGGAGTGAAGGACTTGTGAAGAAAGGGTGAGGAAACTGGACATGTTTAGCTTCAGAAGACCCGCCTGCAGCCTTCCAATACCTACAGGGATGTTATCAAGAAGACTTAGCCAAGCTCTCCACAGCAATGTGTGGTTGGAGGACAAGAGACAACAGGCACAAGCTGAAACAAGAAAGATTCAGGCCAGGTACAAGGAGAGTCTTTTCCCCGTGGGACAGTCAGGTAGTGGATTAGGTTGCCCAAATAGTTTGGAGTCTCCAGCATTGGAGGTTTTCAAGGCTGGGCTGGGTAGAACTCTGGAAAACCTGGTCTGATCCCATAGCTGACCCTGCTTTGAGTGGGAGGTTGGACTGGAGGCTTTCTGAGGTCCCTTACAACTTGAATTATCCTGTGATTTGATACAAAAACTGATAACGTGCACATATCCCTGTCACTGACAAAACAAATGAAACAGCAGTAAAACTGCCCTTATCTGCAAGCGTGTGCCTGTGTGTAAGGCTGGTTCTTAAGCTGTTGGCTCCCACAAGTAGGACACAGTCTCTGCAAAGCTGATGTATTTAAAGATGCATCTCTTCTTTGTTTTTATGCTGTTTTCTTGTGTCTTCCGTGTCTATAGCTCTCTACTGGTTGTCCTGTAAGTTCCAGATATTGCTTTGAAAAAAACAACCCTATTCCTTTTTTGAGACCATAATCTTTATTAATCTACTTGATCTAAACTGTATCTTAGGTAATAAAGGAATTAAAGAGACGTGGCCCTTTTTGCAGTACTGGAATGGAAATAGCTCACTAAAATATGTTAATTATCAGAACAGCAGCACTTGAATGTGGTATATTTGTTTATCTGTGTGGTTTGGATTTTTTTTTTCAGTACGGAGGAAGCTTTTTTTCCCTGTTAGACTTTGGGAATTCTGATTTTGTGCAGTCCTTGCTTAGGATTTCAGTTGACTGCGTTACTTGACAGCCAGGCATTTGAAAGGACTGTGAAGACTCTGTTTTATATTGATATAACGCATTACACATATATATGAAAGGTGGGGAGTTAGAAATAGTTGTTTGCAGATTTTGCAGATGCCAGGAGCCTATTTGTGGAGAAGTCAGAATGGAGAGTATTTGGTTTTATATCCTCTACGAGGTAGAAGGGAAGACTTTCTACACCATTATTGTGAAGGCAGGAAGTATGTGTCTGTTTCTAGACTTTGTAGGTGCAAACTTAAGCAAACTTACTAACTTTTGCATTCACTTTTATAGTTTGAAATAATTATTGTCCCATCTCACAGGGCAATTCACCCCTTGTTGGTCACTTCTGAAGGGTCAAAAGGAAGATGATGATGGTGATGTCAAAATGAAAAATGCTGTCCATGTAACCATCAATATATATTAATTCACTGGGGAAAATGGTATTTTTTTTAACACTGTCAAGTAATGAAAACTGGAAGATTCCCATTAATTTTTCCTATATGAACATTGGAGCATTTTTGTTGTCTGACCAGTGCTCCATAGTGTAAATTTTGTAAGCCATATTAGATTTTGCAGCTTTACAAAAACGTTGCCTAGTTCTTATGGGTTGACATCACTGGAACCTGAGAATGGAGAGCTTGCAATATGTGAACTGGGCAGATGCCATAAACTAACAATAGTTTTCCTGTTCTCTTTTTTTTTGAAAAAACAAGAACAAACTCCCCCAGAAATTTGGATGAGACTGTATTTGGGATTATTAAATACTATTTCCAGCATGCTGTTAAAAAAAAAAAAGCACACCCAAAACTTGCAGGTGATTGTTTCTTCCCACAAAAAGAACACTTTGTTATTGAGCTGCAGTGTGGGGGTCTGTTTTGTTGTCGTTTCTTTGTGAAAAGTAAAGACTTTTTCCTCAGTTTTTTTTAGTGTGTTTTTCTGGTTTGTGCTGAACAAATGTCAGCAAATCTGTTTGTGTACCAAAACTTACTGGGGGTGAACGGGAAGAATTAACCTGCCTGTTGAAACGTCGTTACACTTGATACTGTAGGAAGTGATGTTTGTATTGCCCTTTGTAGTACTTTTTCATAAAGCCTACTTGTAGCTTTGCAATGGAAGCAACTTCTACATAACATTTGTCGTGTATTTGAGATGTTACCATCTTCATATTAATCTTCTTTCTACAGAATAATATAAACATTGCTCTAAGCCATAGTAAAAGCTTTCCTGTATGCATTGCTACTAGAATTCTTAAAAAAGGTGGATTAAGAAGTTTGTTACCGTTGTATCTTTTATTAGCAGGAAATACATACTTGCCTTGTATAATATTTGTATAATTTTGCCATTTATTAAATTGATTATTTTTAGCAGAAGTACAAAAACTATAACATCAAAAATTTCTGTGCAGTGTAAAATTTGCAATAGTAAACTCTGCAATATGTGTGCTCTGCTCTTTTCCACTGTGGGATCAGTGTTGTGAAATACTACTGTTTATACATATTTGTGGCACATTGCCTGGCTAAATTTAGTGGATATTGAGGGTAATAGCTTGTTGCTAAATCCATACAAAGTTCTTTCTGGGTTGCCTGATAACCAATCATCTATAACTTGGCTGGTTCAGAGATTTGCCAAATCTTCCATCTTTGAGTACTGGAGTTGAATGCACGTTTGGCTTTGTTCATCTTGCAGTCACTGTCTTAACGTTGATGAAACATAAATTGTTGGAATAAAGCCATTATGTGATTGTATGGTTATTATAGGATTTAACTGTGCAAAACCAATACAATGAATTTTGATTCAGAGCTAGTCACGACATTTTTAAAATAGGTCGATAGCAGAAACTGTATTTATCAAAGACAAATTAACCAATAAATACTTGGTGCAGCATTTCCTCTGTTGAGTGATCCCTAATGAGACTTAATATTTTGCACATCTTCTTTTATTATCTGATTCTAGCTTTTCTTTCTTTTTTTCCTGATACTTACTAATTTCTTGATTCTTAGTTAACTGAATTTTCCTTAAAACTATCTTCATTTTCATATATTTGTCTTTAAACTATACTCTGTATTTTACCACCCTCTCTTACTCAGTTTTCTCTTTCCAGGACTGTGTACCATATTTTGCCAGTTTTTACCTTCTGTTGTCTTTTACAGACAGTGCTTGGAGTGGTGACTTTGCCGCTGATGACCAGCGAAAGCTACCAGCTGTAACAACAATAAAAATGTACCAAGGCGAATCACTGTAGGGTAGTGTCATAATGGGAACAGAGCATTTGCGTTTTAGATGTGGAGGAAAAGGAGAATTCTGTGTTTTGGCTGATGGTCTCTGAATTTTGTAAAATAACCATGGTTTTGTGTGACTACCTGGCTGACATGTGGTAAACCTGGAATTTCCAACTTCAGTGAGAAAACACACCATTGGTTTGTCTTCCGTTTCACTCCTGCAGCTTCAGTGCTTGTGCACAAGCTCCTATTTTTGATTGCTGTAAAGTGAACTTCCTGTCCTCTGGGCTTCCGAGTATTTTTCCTTCCTTCTCTCTGTTAAATACTTTTTCTGCCATCCTTCTGTTCCAAACTCTAGTAGGTAACATGATTACTCATACATTTGCTGTAGGGAGCAGTAACTTTTTCCTGTGCTCAGCTACTCTTCCTGCTTATTCTGACACTTGGTGTATAGCTGTAAGAAGTCTGAAATTAGAACACTCAGGAAGATGGAAAAAAAAACCTAGAAAGAAATTTAGGAATTTAATTCTAAAATGTAGCAGCTTGTGGACTTGAAAGCATCATCAGAGGCAGGGCTTAGGAAAACCATCTCTTGGGTGACTGATTTTCTTGAAGCCTTGTTTAAAGTTAAAGCAGAATGCTGACGATGTGATTTGGGTTTTGAGCTATGAGTTTTGCTTTCTGTTTTGAACAGTATATCACCAGCTTCGCTGTTCTTGTCAGATTCTTGTTGCCAGTTTACTTGAGAGGGGAAAGGGGGCTGATCTCCTGCTACTCTGAAAGAAGTTCCATGGGCTTTTTCTATCTTGAAACAGATTTTGTTGTTAAGGTAGCAAATGAGAGTCTGCAATTTGAGAGTAAGACATTGTGAAAGTATTTTGCACTTGTGAAATATATGGATGAGAGAAATGCAACAAGAGGCAGGACTGTCTGTGCATTCTGATGCGAGGGTGAAATGGGGCTGAAGTAGTTGCAATAGTAACCTAGAAAATCAGAGTTGTTCTCATTCAGCAACTCTTGAGTTATTTAGATGTTGAGAAGCTGTGTGCATTGCTTCAGCTGAAGAAGTAGGACTAGAGAAATGAAAGAGCAATTTGAGATTGACACCTTTTGTTTTAATGCCCTGTTCTAGTCACCTGGAAGTAAGAAAGCCGGTACTTCCTGAGAACTTCTATTTTAATCAGAACACAGTGTTAAAGACTCCTTTATCAGCACCATCAATATTTTGGAGAGAAAATATTTAAAATTGAAAATGTTGACAGGGTTCCTGTATATGTCGGTTGCATTTCCAGCTGATGGCATTTGTGGTAGGACTGGAAATTGGTTGCTCAAGCTCTGCTTTCTTACTATTGCTCCACAGCAGCACTTTGGTCGAAAAACAGGTTGTCTCTTAATGGAAGTGAAAGACAGCTGTCCTTTTGCTGTGCTCTTTCTTTTCAATTCATATTTTGTTAACTTTAGACCATCCCTAATACAAGCTCTGGAGAAAATTTAATCTAACTAACTTTTTTCCTAGGAGATTCTTTGCAGTTTTTGAATCCATTGCAGTACTTTTGTGAAGGGCAGAGGGAGCTGAGTTCTGCCTCATTCCAATTTTCTCTACATTTCATGCAGTGGAAGTAATGGTGGAGGAAGTAGTGTGACAAAACCAGCTTGAGCCTTGCTCCCCTACTACATTTTTGTGAAGTACATCACTTTGGTGAAACAGAAATAGTAAGACTGAATAGTAATTGCTGAAGTTAGAGGAATTTGCCTTTTTTCTCTACAAGTGTAATCTCAGTCTTTATGGTTCCTAAAATAAAGCTATGCCACACCCAAAATAAGTAGATGCCTAAGATTTGACCTTCTTGCAGTTCAGTCCTGATTAGTTCTACTGAGCATGTAAAATGCTTGCTGAAAGTAAAATGCACTTGTTAATTAAGACTGACATTTATTTTAGTGCTTGTGGAGTTACAGAGATGATGACTAAAAAATAGTTACTATGTATCAAAGTTAGTGGCAGTGGAATCACGGAAGTGTATCTGTTACTTAGTAAGTGGTGTAGTTTAAGTTCTGTTGACTTCTGGGTTTGATTAGTTCCTTGGATTTGTCTGGAATCAGTGGTATAGTTTGGTGAAACATATTATATGATAGAAGTAATGAATGTACTCCTAAAACTATTTCATATCCTTCCTATCCCCAAGCAAATGAAAAATCTTACAGGATTTAAAACGGACACAGGTTTTAAAGCTGATAAGCACAAACTTGCAATGCCAATTTCAGGCAGTCTTGGTCTGGAGTTTGAGGTTTAAATTTGTGTAGAATCATCTGACCAGGATGAAGCTGATGACAGATCTGTGATGTGTATAGATAACTCTTAAAATAAATGTTATCCTGCTATCTATTTAGTAGCTTCATCTTTTTTGGACTTGGAGATTTCTCCGTACAAGGTATTAGTGTAACATTCTGAATGGTCGTGTAAGCACTGTTGTATGCCAAAAATTAAAACCCTGGAAAAAGCTTTGGGGTTTATCAGTTTGTTTATCATTAAAGGTATCCATCTCGTATTGAGAAGATGGATTATGAAGAGGGGAAGATGTTGGTCCATTTTGAACGTTGGAGTCATCGCTACGACGAGTGGATTTACTGGGACAGCAATAGGTTGCGACCCTTGGAGCGACCAGCATTAAGGAAAGAAGGGCTGAAAGACGATGAAGAATTTGTTGTAAGTGGCACATCTGTTTTGGTTTTGACTCTTTTTTGGTGAACTGTCCTACTTGTTTTTGTATATTAAATCACTCAAGCATATAGTGTTTAATTCTTTTCAGGAAAAAAAATCCAAATGATTAAAATATTAATGTCTAAATTTGTATGAAATAGGATTTTAAACCTGGAGAAGAAGTCCTAGCTCGTTGGACAGACTGTCGATATTACCCTGCAAAGATTGAAGCAATTAATAAAGAGGGTATGTATTCACTATGACCCGTTGGTAAGGACTGTTTGCATATGCTGTGCTGCAGCTGTAGTCTGCTTAAAAAAGTGGCATGCATGTAAAGTTTTCTTCACTGCCTCAATATTAAGTGAAAATGTTTCTGTTCTGTCAAATTTAATAAGAAATCTTTAATCTTAGATCTTTTATCTGTATGGAACTAGACAATTGGAATTTCTTCTCTAAGACAAAATGCTTAATATATCCTCAGTGAGGGGAAGAATATCCTGTGCACAGTGTTATAAATATTATGGAATAATGATATATTTAAATTTTTGTAATTGTTTTAGGAATAATAGGTCTCTCAAAAGTTCTGTGTATTGAAGAAAAGCAATTGAAATGGGGAAATAAAGGAACAGCTTAGATGCAGTACTTCACAATGGGGTGACATTTCTAATGAACATAAGTAGAAGTTGGAGTTTTTACTGTAGTTTAAAGCAAATGAGGATTTGATTGTGAATGAAATTGTTTCCTTGTTGTAGCAACTTAAATATTACTTAATTGATTCAATGAATTATTAGCAAAAGTGACACACTAGCTTAAACATGCTTGAAATTGTCCAAGTGGACAAGAAGCAACAGTATAAAAGCAAGGTTTTTTTGAGACTGTAATTTATTTTTCTTAAAATTCTCGATCCTGACTGTAGGTGACACTTGGTAACTTTGTTCATATTGCCTACAAAACATTTTGCTAAAGCTTTCATAGTAACAAGGTGTGTTTGTTTTTTAACTGCTCATAGTGATTATATCAATCCTCTTCTAGGAACATTCACAGTTCAATTCTATGATGGTGTTATTCGATGTCTTAAGAGGATGCATATTAAATCTATGCCAGAGGATGCAAAAGGACAGGTAAGAATACTTTAGGTATCTCTTTGTTAGGTTTTATATAGATTTTTTTTTTTTAATATTGTAAGATAGTAAAAATGTCATCTCGCACAACTAGTTTTAGATTAGTCTTTATTCTAGGTCCTGTACTGCCTTGCTTCACCTGCTTTATGGATGGTGCCCCAGAGTGTGCTGCTCAATTAGTCTTGCTTCTACCCAACACGACTAGCTGCTGTACACACCATTGCAAACTAATCTGTTCCCAGAGTTTTGTCTTGCGGAGTTTACAGAACCAGAGGCATCCAGAGACTTTCTCCTCCAGTGTCCTTTCAGGAAAAAGCTTTTGCTTGTCAGTAGTCTGTGCTGCTGATCACTTATTTATTTCTTCCCCACCTCATCTCTTCAGCTTGCTACTGTGGTAGCTTTTTGCTCATATCTTCTTACAAACAGGATTGTTCTGTGGGGGTTTTCTCCCCTGTACCAGAACTTTTGGGGATCCAGACAGGTAAATATTTCTTTAACAGAAACTGAACGTTATCAGAAATAAAGAAGAGATGCTGAGTAGAAGTTGAGGGAGGATGTGAAGTAGAGGACATGATTTATTCAACAGGCATATCTTTACATGCAAAAGAAAAACAACGAACTGTTACATCCTTTCAGTGCAAATGCCATTGCACTTATCTTGCATGGTAACTGTATTCTCATAGTTCATGAGAAATTACTCCACTGAAGCTATTTGAGAGTTGGAGACAAGAAATATGAAAAAACTGTTCCTGTTTGGTCCCAGTTTTCTTCAGAGTACACTTAGCTTGACAAACACCATTCAGGTATTTAATAGCTACTGTTGTAACCATCCCTGTTGTGATAAGGGCAGATGGATAAGCAAATTAGCTCAAACATTTCTATATCCTGGCCTCCAGGTTATAGGTAGCTGTATATTAGGGTTATACTAGGGTTGATCACCTGTGCAAAGAACATTGAGACTTGGTGCAGGCAACACTGCACTGTTTAAATTGTTTAATTGAAGAGATTAAACTGAAATCCATAGTCATGATAACACTGGCTTCATGCTGCACTTTCACAGAAACTTTATTGAACTAGTATGTAGTATTTCAAACAATACTTTCAGTATGACAGTAAGTTAGGAAGCTAGAGTATTTAATTTTACTTCATAAATAGAAAAACTTGGATAATGTGGTTGTGACTGACCTGAAAGAGCCCTTCTGTGACAATGCAAAGAAGTCCCTTACTCTGTTCTGTGCTTTTTCTAGGGAGCTATGTTTTCTTTAATCCTGAGTTACAACTCTTAGGTCACTGACGTTGTCAGCTTTAAAGAAAAAATAAATTGTAAATCCATTAGCAACCACTTCAGTGTCCAGACATGCTCGGTGTCAGTCCAGCTCATCTAGCATTTCTCATTTTTCTCAGCAGTTGAGTGTTATGGTCAGTCTCATGCATCTCAGGGGCTGAATGTAGGTGACTTCAATGAAGTCTTGAGAAAGAATAGTGGGGCCAAATTTACACTTTCTGAGATGGATTTAGAATTTTTAACTTGTCTTGCAGCAAGGACATCAATTACACTTGCTATAATGCTAATTTATGCTGGTCTCAACATTTAATTTTGCAAAATTGGAGAGAGGCATGAAGTTCTGTAGCTTTCAAAGGCAAAGATACTTCTTTTTCTGCAATATCTCTGCCATTATGCGATGGTAAAATGTTTGCTCTTCAAGATATTTTTGTGCTATTTAAGAATAAATATGTGATCTAAGATTCGGTTTGAAAATAAGTTACCTGAAACTGAACTTTCTCCAAGCCTAGAACTCAAATGGATGCTTTTGATATTTTGTATTATTTAGTTTATAAGAAGATATTCACTAAAAATTATGTAAAGCTTAAAAAAAGGCCAGCGGTGTAACTTGATCTGAAATTGTGGAGTTGCAGATCCAACATTTCATGCTTAATTTCAACCTATGTCTTGTTTTTTGTCTGTTTCCAAAGAAAAAATACCTTTTAAGAGATGAATGTGAGCTTAAGATACTTAAGTTCTAGTGCATTAGCAAATTTAACAGATGCAAGATCTGATTGGAAGGTGTGTGCTAAGCATGCAGAATTTGAATTACATGGAGAAAGGAACGCAGACTAGTTAGTTCTTTGCTTTGAGCTTAGCATGTCTTAAAGGAAGAGACTGTAAACACTGCAACACTCAAAGCTATTTTTGAGTTGCAGCAGAAGCGTGTTTTAATAAGACTCAGCTGTGAGGGTGGAAAGGCAAAATTTTTAAAGAGTGGAAAATACTTGTGTGGCTCAATGCAATGAGACCATAGGGTAGGTTGCAAATCAACTGAAATCACACAGCAATGTGGCTAATGTAGTACAGAGAGAAAATAACAAAACATGGGGTTATTGAGACTGCCCTTGTGAGAGCACATATGAAATATTCGGATAACTTACTTTTTCTGTTTCATGTTTTTTGTTTTATCTTCGATGTAATTAGGCGCGCGAGAGGGAGCAGATAGCGCCGGAGCTGAGATTAGTGACGGAAATCGAACCAAAAGAAGTGAGTTTTGAGGAGGGTTTTGAAGGAGAGGGAGGGGACTTGGCACACAGGAAGAGGAAGCTGAGGAAAAAGCATGGATTTGCGATTGGGACAGAGGAAAAAAGATGGTGTGACAGGAGGCAACGTGAGCCTAGTTGTAGGTGGGGCAGACTGTATAGAATTGAAAGGTGAGGGTAAGGAATCCAGGCTTGGATCAGTAGACTGATGATGTTTTATGTATGATTATGTATGGATGTGTGGGAGTTGGGAGGTGTGATGTGTCAGGAGAGGTACAACAGCTGAATCTCTCGTACTGCAGAGAAGCAAAGAGGTGGCGATTGTAGGCAGGTGAAGGGAGAAGGGTGTGTGTGAATTCTGCCATTGACACAAGGGTTGGATTTTAGAAATGATTCTGGTTTTGCCTTCCCACTGTTGCAGGTTTAAGGCGACACAAAGGAAAATTTTAAAATACAAGTGGTTTAGCCAATTGATGTGTAAGGCTGTTGAGTAACTAACGTTTTTCTTGATCGTGCCATTTCCTGTGCTTTGATTTAGTGAATTATTTTAGTCATTATTTAGCATAATGACAGTTTTCCTCAGTAGTGATAAAGTAATATTTTGTCTTCTAACTACAGTGTCCCTTTACTTCTCTCCTGTCAAGTGTCTCAGCTTACTGGAAAGATGAATTTTAGTAAGAATTTAAAAAATGAAGGGAATACACTTTTTGAAAAAAGTTATATATATAAATGAGAAACTTTCACTGGGGTGGGATACTGTGGGAAGTGGGAGATCAGGCTGGATGGTGCAGAGTAACTGGGGCAGAGTTACAAAACCACAGCCAATAGAGGGACAGTATCAGGACACGGGGGAGAAGTAGGGAAAACTTATTTTAGGAGGATTTTGCTTTTACTTTATTAATTTGTAATGTGTTCATATCTGGGCCTCCAGCTTTGTGTGTACTGAATGCTCTGGGGAAAAGTCCTACTATTAATGATGTGCAGCTAATTTCTGTGATATCTATGATATTTAGTGTCCTGCTGTTATGGTTGACAGAGCAGATCTCTTACAACCATCGTGAGACAGACTTCAGAATTCATTGTGCTTTAGACTCTCACTGTTATTCTCCCAATTTTTGTTTTATATTTATAAAAAGTCTGAAAAAGGCACAAATGCGTCTTTCTGAAGGAAGAGTTCCTGTGCCCTTCAAAAGGAATATAGTCACCTTAGCATCTTAGTTCCTAAGTACTTTTTGTGCAACAGGAGCTGTGCAGCTGAGCAGTCACTCAGCAGGAGTTCAAGGTAAAAAGCAGGCATTACCTGTGTCACTGTAGTGCCTATATGTTTACTCCGGAGCCAAAGTAAGAATGGAGCCACAGAGTTTCTGGCTAGTTCAAAAATCACAAAACTGTTGAGGTCGGAAGGGACCTGTTGATAACAACTTGTCCACCCCCTGCTCAAGGTTCTCTTTGCTGAGTTTAAGTTTACATGTAGTACTTTTTTTTCTAGATTAGCACCATAATTGACATCTGTGCTTCTGGCTTTTTGTTTGCTTCATTGTTATGTGTCCTGCTACCCTTTGTAAGCTCCATGTCTTAAGGAGAGTATCCAAACAATGAAATAAAATGCAAACAAAAAAACCCTTCATGATGCACCAGAACAGCTACTGTTAACACAGGATAGTTAGTTTAGTGTGGTCCTTGAAGCTTTTATCTTCAGAAAGCTGCTGATTTCAGGGTGCTCAGCTTGACTGAATATTAAAATGCTTTCCAGAGCTGTTTTGACGCAGGCTGGGCTTCCTTTGCTTCCCACTTTTGTCATAAGATCCAAGCTCCGGCCATGTTACTGATCCTCTTCATCCCTTGGCCCAGGGTACAGTGTAAGATTTCTACTCTCAGGTCTCCTAACTCCTCACCAGCACAAATAGTTCACTGCTCTTTTTGTCCTTCTGGATGGACTGGGGCTAATGTGTGTGCTCGTTTTGGCTGGCCGAAAAAGAGGTATGTGTGTTTTTGATCGACTATGCAGCTGGCAGTTAGACATACTCTTGGTGGCTGGCATATCACCAAGTGGCCTTGGTAGTTGCCTGTTGTGTAAGCATTGCCAAAGCGCTTCCAAACTTTCCTGCTACTACCTAGACTGAGTGTATGTATCTTACTTTGGCAGTTTGGACACAGAACACTTTATCTTAGAGGTATCAAAACTGTTTCTAAGTACATAGTTTGACGCAAAGTAGAAGCGTAAGCTGTGTAAAGCAGTGATTTAAAAGCATTGTGCTATGGAAAAGGAAGAGCATAATACACGGAAAACTAATATTTGTATTTGTGTTATGCTTTTCTCATACATCAAAGAAGGCAAAGAAACCCTCAGTAGAACAGAAATTTGGAAGACTTAAAATACATCATGAGTGGGAAAAAGTTGCATTGAAGCAAGACTTGGAAAAATCAAGACCCTTTAGGTACCTCATATGATAACATAGCAACAAGAATCACAGAATCATTAAGGTTGGAAGAGACCTCTAAGATTGAGTCCAACCATCAACCCAACACCACCATGCCCGCTAAACCATGTCCTGAAGTGCCACATCCACACACTTCTTGAACACCTCCAGGGATGGGGACTCCACCACCTCCCTGGGCAGCCCCTTCCAGTGCTTGACCACTCTTTTAGTAAAGAGAATTTTCCTCATATCCAGTCTAAACCTCCCCTGGCACAATGTGAGGCCATTTCCTCTTGTCCTATCACTGGTTACATGCAAGAAGAGACCAGCACCCACCTCTCTACACCCTCCTTTCAGATAGTTTTAGACAGCAATAAGGTCTCCCCTCAGTCTCCTGTTCTCCAAACTAAACAACCCTAGCTACCTTTGCCACTCCTCATAATTCCTGTTCACCAGGAAACAGTCCAGAATAAAATACAGTCTCTCTACAGTTGTGGAAAAAGTACAAACATTATTTGTAAAGCATTCATGTGAAACTAGACAAAAGATAGTCTTTATCATACCTTTTTATATGTGCTAGTCCAAACCTGCAAATAACCCTTGTAGCCAGATTGTCATGTAATAAATGAATTATCGTTCAGAACACTTAAGCTTAATGCTTAATTCTTACTGGTGGAATGTGAACATTGCTGCTGGTTTTTTTATTGCATGTAACTGTACCTTGATGTTACAGAAAATTTGAAAAAATACTTCAGTAAAAAGGATCAATTTAAATTTTTTGCAATCGGATTGATCCGTGGCACTCAGGAGCCACAAGGCAGGAGTCTGATCACTCCAAACTGGTGGAGAGAGTGTGGCTCAGCCTTGGAAGTATTTAGTTCTCTCCATTGGCCAGACCTTGTCTGCATGCCTAAAAGTAGATTAATTTGGGCTGTACGTTCTGTTGTTCACCCCTTGGGTGGTTCTGTATGGTCAAATATGCCATTATACAAAATGGCACTTTTGTTACCTTAAATGTGGATTGTGAGATGCAGTCATATGTATATAGAGAGAGAGCACTTTACTGAAACTATTGGATGAATTTATTGTAATATAAGATAGTCAAAGAAGACTCTCTGTAGAAACACAGATGTAATAAGACAAGAGTTACCCCTACTTTATCAATTTAATTCAGGAAGAGCTCTGCCCAATCATGCGCCCGGTTGGACCGTGCTTTGAGTTGATTGTAGTTTTGAGTAACAGTTAAATTTGAGCAGCAATGGAATTGGTGTATTGCGCAGCAAGAAGGGTAAGAGGAAAGTCAGTGTTCTGGGTTTGGGAGCCTCCTGGGTTTCTGAAGTTCTGACACAGAAGATAGGCAGCAGGGAACGTGTGCAGGCAGAATTCTGTAAACTGGTATTTGAAGGTTTTTTCTTTTTGCTTTTTATCCGTGTGGCATACTGATAATACTTCCAGTTTATTTAGGTAATTTGGGAAACTTATTTTACCGCTCTTTGAGTAGTAGCCATTAAAATAAATTCAACCGCTCAAATATTTCTAGATGGAAGTTTCACTGGGTTTCTAAGTATTTTCTATTTGAGTCTCAGGCACTTTTTAATACTTACTTACTGTTTTTTTTTCCTTTTTGGAGGATTGGATAGCTTTGGTCAAAGCTGCTGCAGCAGCAGCAGCCAAGAACAAAGCGGGAACTAAACCTAGAACCAGCGCAAACAGCAATAAAGATAAAGAGGACAGAAAATGGCTAAAAGTTCCTTCAAAAAAGGAAGAAACCTCAACCTCTACAATCATGGAGGAAGTCCAAAAAAAGGAAGAGGAGCCTACATCTAGTGACACATTTGGTAAAAACAAATTCTGTGACAGATAAATTAAGCTTTTGTGGAGTGTCGGAGTAGAATTCCTGGTGTTAATTTTGAAATGAATTAATATGTAGTATTTCTAGAGAAAGAGATCTCATTTGCAGTTATGATAACTGTTATCATACGTAACATTAATCAGTTCAGAAACAGTTTTTACCAGTTAAATCTAGTTAGGTCAGCATTTCTGGGTTGATTAAAAAAAAGTAATTTTCATTTTAATAGAATGTTAAAGTTTCTTTACTGCAGTATTCTAATAGCAGCTCAGAAATATTTAAGTATTTTGGGTGTTATGTATTCATGAAATGTGAGTTTATTAGATTTCTCTTCTGTTTAAAAGTAGGATTTCCTGTAGTGGATGTTCCAAAGATGGCCTTTGTGCAGGCAGAGAGCACATTATCACAGAAGAGGAAAAGTAATCTAGGCAACTCATTTCAGGCAAAGAGAGCTCGTCTTAACAAGATCACTGGTAAAATACCTTTTTGTCGTTGGCTTTTTTTCCTTTTCAATGTAGTAAAATACACATGATTACATGTAAGGTACTAAAGTCAAGTAGAAGGACATTCATAGGGCACATATTCACTACAGTCTTTTACTTGTTTGGAATTTTAAAGGAATCTATACATGGCAATGAAATCTATGTAGCTCATAAGTTCAGAGAATAGTCTCAGGCTTGACCTGGTCTTCTTAGTTTTTTAGGAAGGGAGCCATCTTGAACTGATGAGTTTCTTTATATTTTAGCTCCAGCTGCGCAATTTTCTCCATTATTGGGTGAATTTGGGGTTTGTACAAGTTCGTAACACGGTCATGAGTTACATAACACTGCACATTAAAGCTGTTGTTAGCTGTGGAAAAACTAAATGTGTTGTCATAGTTTGTCATAAGGTAAAACTGTTACTGAAAAGAGTTTACAGTATGTCACTTAAAAGTGTACAAGCCTAGCTACAAATTGAAGCAATGAAGATCTGAAACGGGTTTTTTTTCAGTGTCTAAGGCATTAATCCCCTATTGGTTTTTCATAGGTATTAATGGAAAACAAGTATACAGCTACAGAATACATTTTATACAACAGGAATGTTTATACAACAATGGAATAATAGATAGTTTGTCTTGTCTTTAAAAGTTAAAAAATGCATTTTATTCCAAAACTTAATAGAAATTTACTTAACTGTGAAAAAATTGTTTCAATTTGTATCTCCCTCCCTTGTGCTTCCCAATAAGCAAATTGTGTTGCCAGCCTTGATTGAATCAGTGTTTAGGATGAGGTAATGTGTTTGTATCTGTGCTGGAAAAGTACCAGATGCACTTTAAAAGCTGGGTGGAAAAAAGTTGTGAAGTCCTCTCCTTAAGAGAGGAGCCCTTGGACTGGTAAGGGTAGAAATGCGTTCCACTCACTATTATAGTACATAATGGTTTGTGTGAAGGTTTTGTTGTTTTGTTTGGTTTGGTTTTGTTTTGGTTTTTTTTAGTAGATAGGGTATAGTCATTCATATAAAAAGTCTTACGTACTTCTGTAAGACAGAAGTGTCACTGACCTGGAGTTGTGCAAAGCATTTAGACACTGTCCTTCTCCAAGTTGGCGAGGCACGGACTCGACGAATGGACCACTCGGTGGATAAGGAACTGCCTGGATGGTCGCACTCAGAGTTGCGGTCAACAACTCAATGTCCAAGTGGAGAACAGTGATGAGTGGAGTTCCTCAGGGATCAGTAGTGGGACCAGTGCTGTTTAACATCTTTGTTGGTGACATGGACAGTGGGATTGAGTGCACTCTCAGCAAGTTTGCTGACGACACCAAGCTGAGTGACACAGTCGACACACGGAAGGGAAAGGATGCCATCCAGAGGGACCTGGACAGGCTGGAGAGGTGGGCCTATGCCAACCTCGTGAAGTTCAACAAGGCCAAGTGCAAGGTCCTGCCCCTAGGTTGTGGCAATCACAAGTACAAATACAAATTGAATGGAGAGCGGATGGAGAGCAGTGCCGAGGAGGACTTGGGGATGTTGGTTGATGAGAAAAACTCAACATGAGCTGACAATGTGTGCTTACAGCCCAGAAAAGCACCCATATCCTGGGCTGCATCAAAAGAAGTGTGGCCAGCAGGGCCAGGAAGGTGATTGTCTCCCTCTACTCTGCTCTCATGAGACCCCACCTGGAGTACTGCATCCAGTTCTGGAGGCCCCAATATAAGAAGGACATAGAGCTGTTAGAGCAGGTCCAGAGCAGGGCCACGATGATGATCAGAGGGCTGGAGCACCTCTCCTACGAGGACCAGCTGAGAGAGTTGGGACTGTTCATCCTGGAGAAGAGAAGGCTCAGAGGAGACCTTATTGCAGCCTTCCAGTTCCTGAAGGGGGCCTACAAGAAAGCTGTGGAGGGACTTTTTTACCAGAGCACGTGATAGGACAAGGAGGAATGGTTTTAAACTGGAAGAGAGTAGGTTTAAACTGGATAGTAGGAGGAAATTCTTTACTGTGAGGGTGGTGAGACACTGGCACAGGTTGCCCAGGGAAGTTGTGGATGCCCCCTCCCTGGAAGTGTTCAAGGCCAGGTTGGACAGAGCTTTGGGCAACCTGGGCTGGTGAGAGGTGTCTCTGCCCATGGCAGGGGTTAGACTGAATGAGCTTTAAGGTTCTTTCCAACCCAAACCCTTCTATGATGCTGTGAAAAATAACCTCATTCACTAAACTGTGTGGTGAGACTTTTATTCAAACTTGTCTTGGCTGATCCAGCCTTTTGTGGGTCAGCAGTGGAGGATGTTTAGTCAGTTTTCTTATGTGTGTCATTCCATTTCAGTCTTTCAGTCAGTACTTGAAATGAAATGGGTCAGTATGGAACATGATGTGAAGGAAGCAGTCTTTTAAAAAAACCCGTATTTTACCTCCAGGAGTTTCTTTCCTGGAAGGCTGCTTGTTTGGTACTGAGTTTAGTTAACAGATGTCTGATTTATCAGCCTCATTTCTACTTTCCTTTGCCCATACTGCATACACCCTCAGTTAAATACAAATTTAATTGCTGCCCTGAACAGTAGAAGATCTATACTAGTGATATATATTTACAGAGCACTGTTATTTCATTCCAATAGCAGTTAGATACCAAAACCAGCTGAAATACCTGTAGCTCTAGAAATTATATTTTTCTGTGCTTGTCAAGAGTGTTCTCTCCTAAGGAGTTTTGTCAGAATAATAGCAGTCAGATGGGCCATGTAGACTGAACTGAATAATGAGAAAACACAATAACATAATCATCATAACAGTCGTTGACTTCTTATAATTCTAAAAACAGTGTGTCTCTCTCTGTTTCTCCCTCCCTGACAGCATACTCCACTAACAGAACATGATACTGTTCAGTGAAAGTGAATTAATCCTTTAATTATGAGATGTAATTTGTCTGAAACTGTTCTCAAATTAACACATTTATGCAACTTACACTGTAGTAGGGTTTTTATTGATGCATATAATGGAGTATTTTGAAAATGTAACTGCTGTTGATCAAACTTTCTCCTGCCATGTGCTTATTTCTCATGCTTGAAATACTTGGGAATTATTTGTGTCTCCCGCATGAGTTTTTAGATTTGAAGGAAGATTGGGAATCATGCTGGTGTACCCATCAGAATGGCAAAATAATCATAAAGCATTGTAGCTATTAAGAAAACATTCATTTATGATGTGTTTTATGGCTGTACTGGGGAAACAGAGCAGATGATGTGGTTGTACGAGGTTGTCTGAAGGGAATGCTCTTCTGGATTTCACTTCAGCATTTGGTGTTCATTGCAGAAGCTTCTCCTTGTCTGCTACAAGAGCCACAGCTGCCTCTGGTGCTCTTTGCTCACCAGTCAACAACATGAAGTTGCTTCCTTTGCTCCTTTATCTTCTACCACTCCTGGGGGAAATGACATTTCCTGAAGTTGAAAGATGTCTCTTGCTAAGCATGTGCTAATGTCTTCTTCCAGTTAATTTTTGCATCTGTTGGAATGCCTGTTTCCAGCTCCTGCTGCAGTGTTGATACCTAAAAGAACAGATAACACCTGCAGCAAGCTTGCAGAACAGGTCAGGTTCACTGTGCCACCTCTTGCTTTTATTTATGTGGGGATGGTGAACCTGTGGTCCTGCTGCTGTAGTAGCTTGTGGAATTCCTTTGTCTTTGTAATTGGTTAGAAAGACACTTAATGGGGTAGAGAGGAGGGAAATAAGAGTAGTTATGTACTTGCAAGCCTGCCAGAATCTAGGTTCATTTCATGGGTTTACTTTCTGAGCACTGAGCATCTAGCTAGAAATGAAAGTCATGGAATGGTTTGGGTTGGAAGGGTCCTTAAAGCTCATCCAGTCCAACCCCTGCCATGGGCAGGGACACCTCCCACCAGACCAGGCTGTTCAAAGCCCCGTCCAGGCTGACCTTGAACACTGCCAGGGAGGGGGCATCCACAACTTCTTTGTAGAACCACAAAAGTTGCCTTATAGACTGTAGCTTGTTTAGTATTCAAAATTGTACTTCACTTAATTTTGAGAATTATTTTCTGCTTTTCATTGTAGATGCACTATAAAGAACAATATAAAGTCATTATAACATTATAAGGTCAACATTATAAAGAACATTATAAAGTCAATATAAAGAACATTGCTGATTTTGCAACTTCATTTAGACAGGATAATCTGAGTCACAGGGGTTTATTTAGGTTCATGAAATAAAAATCTTTTGTGAAGCCTAATGCAGAATTAAATACCTCAGAATTTTATTTGCATTAATATGACAGGACTAAGTAAGTTTTCTGCTTTCCGATTAAACTATCTGTAGGATCACTTCTTTTACACCTCTTGTTATGGACATGATGGTCTGAAAAAGTTTATTTAAAACATAAGTACTTTCCAGTACACGGAAGCACAACTTAATTTAGCATAAAATATAAATGAAGAAAGCACAAAAAGCACCTAATATTTATTGTGAAATGCTGAAATATGAGAACTCTCTTGCAAAATACGACACTGGAGTTTTTTTGTGTGCATTTTTTTTAAATGTCCTAAACGCTTCCTGAGAGGCCCAGGCTTCACTAATTTATAATTTCTTGGGCATTGTGCACTGTAAATTAATATTGAGCATATCTGATTTTTTTATGGAATGCAACAGGAATTTCCTGTGGATCTGTCAGCTCAAGTTATTTTTGAGGAGTTAAACTCTCCACCCCAACACAGACATTCCCAGAGATTATCATTGTAACTTCTATTCAGATCTGTGGGGTTTTTGGGTTTTATCAGTTCTGTTTTGTCTTATAGACCTTTTTCTTTCTTTGCATACTTCAGTATTTGAAGTTATTATGTGAATCAGAACTGAAGCATTTGCTATATGCTTAGCCAACAAAAAACTTCCTCGTATTTATGTTGCCTTGTCTTTCACAGGTTTTTTTTTTTTATAGTAGTGATACTGTATGTTCATGAATGAAGTGACATATTCTGATATATTTGCTCCCAATATGATCTTAGTATTGAGGTAATTTGGGAGCTCCACTGCTAAGAATATTCATTTGGAAATTAAATCCCTTGTTCTATTCTAAGAAAGGTTTGCTTGTGTTAGAGTGAAGAAGTAGTCATACAAATTCCAATGAGAATTTCTTAAAGACTGGAAAGAGGAGGGGTAGAAAAGGTTTCTAAATAGCATTGATGTCTCAAAATTTAAAGTGCTTGGGCTTTAAAAGAGTAGTGAGGCGTTATTTTACAATTGATAATTTGATTTTTATCTTGTTAATGGAAATGCTGGAGAAGTGCCTCTTGTAAAAGTACGCTATCATGGGAATGTCCTTTAACTTTTTGTTTCTTCTAATTGAAGTGTTCAGCTTTGTGTGGAGCTGCTTCAGGGAGAATTATACTGTAGATATAAGCAGTTCATATTTCATGTATTACTGTTTTGCTTTGTTTTCCGCAAATCCAGTTGCAAGCTGCTAACTTGCTAACTTAAAAATCTCTGCAATTTTTCTTCTAAGGTTTATTGGCATCCAAAGCTGTTGTTGCGGATGGTGCTGAAAAAAAGGAAGGCAACAAAGAAACAGCTCCAGTCCTGGAGCAGGTATGAAATGGTAGAGTTTGATTCTTTTGCAAGGTTCCCACTGGAGTGTGCCATGGAGATGTAGTACCTACAACATTAAAATTTGCCCCTTCAGATATAATAGGGAACTGAAAATTGATCTTATGTTTACATTTCTGGCAGAGCCAGAACGATGGAATTTAATTGTCTCTAAACAGTGTTGACTTGAATTTCAGTAATGAGCTTTTGTGTTAGAAAACTAACGGAAAACAAAGAAAAATGCAGTCTCCATGCAACAAATGTGAGGAGACCAGTGTCCCAAGGTCCAGTCTTAGAGCTGGAGCCGTGACCATGACTGGCTTAGGAAAAGGCCCTTACACAAATTGGATTTGTGTTTGAAACAGGGTTTTTTGACATCAAGTAGAACTTCTTTTGAAAGAAGTTTCTTTTATATTGTAAGAATTTGGTGTTGTAGGCTTGTATGTGTTTTCTGAATCGTTCAATGAGCCATACATTTTGCAAGGGTGTGTATTTTAATAAATACAAAAAAGAAACTTTTAAATAATGTTAAGGGTCTGATTTTTAAACCTGCATATTTGCAGAACTTGATGGCTGCCGTTTTCTCTTTGGCTTATTCCACTGTGTTCAGGCATTGCTTGACTCCGAGTTGTGCATTATCGCGCATATTAAAAGGGCTGAGTGCCCGAGCACGATGAAGTAAGCTAAGGATGAAGAGTAGTCTTGATTCAGGACATCCTTGTTTTCCAATGATTTAAATCAGAGCCTTAATGTAGTTTTAATACAGCTTTTTTGTATTCATTTTCATTCTTCTTTAACAGCAGCATTTGAAGAAAATAGCCTTGCTGCCTGCAATTCTTAAAAGAGCACTTCTGTTCTTAAGCCCCGGCACACTCTATGAACAGTCCCTACCCCAAACTTTATTTGACATTTTGGTTGTACTGGTTCTTTAGAGCTGATATATAATTGCATTGCTGTGGTTTTTCCATTGACACCGCATTGGATGCGAGTGTTGTCAGTGGAACATGACTTTGTTTTTAATGCTGTCACTGTAACGGCTGACTGAGCCCCTACGGTGTCAATGCATTGACTGCTGTTTTGCATAAAGGTTTACAATGTATTGACATGACCTTCCATTTCTCAAATTTTTGCATATTAAAGATGCTATGATTTTATTGCTACTGTGTGTGATATTTTCAATGTGCAAAAAACTGTGAAATGGCTTACAGCATGTTGTTTTTGGAAGAATCATTACAATGTAAATCTTACCATGCAGAATCCCATTACGGTGAATGGGACTTTGTGGTTTACATAGACTGTGTATGCAACAGTATAAACTACAGTGCATATTTACTAACAACTTTTTGTTACTTCTTAGACTTAGTAACTCGGCTATTTCTGTTTTATTGCTATGAAAAAAGATGTCTCTGTCACTGTTTACATGCTAATGGTCTGAAAAACCTCATTTTTGGAAACGCTAGTTAAGCTCCTTTAAAGAGGCATCTAAAATCCCAAATTGTCCTATTCCTTCTCTTCTACCTAAAACCAGAAACCTCACAAACATTTAAAGATTAACCGTGAGGAGGAGAATTTTTGAGCTCAAAGCTGTTTTCACCAAGTTCCTGCCCAAATTCAAATTAAAATGGCCGAGTTATAAACCTCCCCAAAAGGTTTTCCAATAGCGAAGCTGACATTTCTTAGAGGTTTTGTCTGCTACTGCTATAAAGTTGAATGGGTAAAGTATCTTGTAGGTTTTTTTAATAATGTGATACAGAACATGATAGAAGTATTCAGGCCAATAGCCAGAAACTGACTTTGTTGATGGAAGTTTTATTTTATTTATATTTATATATTTTTAGTTTACAGTTGTCTTAAACCCAAAACCTCAGACTATTAGTTGCACATACAGTAGTTTATTTAACTGTATTAGGGTATGTCATGTTATATTTCCTTTTGACCAAGACCTGATTAGATGAATAACATTAAGTCATTAAGGTTTTTAATGTTAATTTGTCCTGTTAAGAAGTTAAGCACCTTATCAGAATATTAATTTAATTTTTTTAATCTTGTTTAAATAACTTTGTAATTTGAAAGTAATGGATGCTGTAGTAATGTCTTTCACATCTGTGAAGATGAACAATAAAATTGTTTATTTACAAGTTACGACTCTAATTAATTTCTGGTAATACCTCTCATAACCAGCATAGGTATGCTCTACAGTTCATGGAATATTTTATTTAAACAAATAAACTGCACTTAGCACATGTGTAATTGAGTTATTCAAGGTAGAACTGATGTCTGCTGTATGGGATGTTTTGCATCGGATCATTACGTGATACTTCCAGCAAGCTTTTCAAGTAGCATTCAGGGGTGCCCTTTTGCAAATGCAGAGTGTTTTATTATTTTGCCTTTTTTTTTTCCATTGGAGCATGGAAAGTTCCAGTGGAAAATAAAATCGTAATTTATAACTAAACCACGTAATACTCACAAATCATCAGAGGTGTGATGTTTTTAATTTTGATTAAGTGAAGCACGTGTTCTTGAAATACCTCTCTGCTTTGTTAGTTACGGTGTTATCAGATGGTGCTGGGCCAAGAGAGGGGACAGGTTTCAGAAATGGTGTTCAGGTGTTGTAGTTTGCCGTTCTTGGCCAAGTTGTAACACAAGCACAGTTTTTTCAGTGAAGTAGGAAGAACTTCCTTCCACTTAAAACTCTAAAATGCTGATGTCTGTCAGTGCATGCTAATTGTCTAAAACTAATACTTCAGTGTCTGTGCTAAGAAGGATGAAAATTGATGAAATTGGATATGTTGATTATTTTCCTTTCTTCAAAAACTGTTTTAACTCATATCTGCTCGTTTTTCCTGACAGTTAGCAATCTATTTAACCCTCTGGTGCTAGAAGTTGTGATTTCTTCATGTGTTTGCACAAGCATATAATATGGTGAAATCCAGACTCCCAGCACTGGAAGGGGTTGTGTGAGAGTGTGTTCAGTATTTGGAAAGTTTTTACTGTTTTCAGACACTCCTTAAAGGAGCATTATCAACTTTTTCAGGTTCTTCTAATGGAATTCATGGTAAAAAAAGTTCTCCTGAGGAACTTTCTAAATTTCCTTTTTATTTTTTAATTTAATTTAATTTTATTTGCTATGGTCAGGGGAATGTCTGTGATGGGAAAATCACAGCAACTTTCTTTTAGAACTGCTGTCCTCTGAACAAGGATTTCTTGCTCATAGCCATGTAAAAGCCTGTTGGAGTTCAAGGAGAATTTGAGATATTCAAGGATTATAGATCAGTGCATGTATTCTAGCTCATAACAAGCGTTCTCCAAGTTATACTTTGATACAGCACTGACAGTCCTGGTTCACTGAAGGTGAAAGACAGAACCTAAAAAGACTTGGTGAATTTTTAAAATGGGAATAGAAGAAAAATTTTCAGGCTTTTTGCAAGTATTTCAAATAACAAGAAAATAAAGTGTTCTGAATACTGAAAACAATTGATAGTGCTCCTTTAAAAAAAGTTTAATGTGATGAATTTTAAGTAGTTTTCATTTGTACTGAAAATATTGTTGCTTTAAAATGTGTTTTGAATACTAAAGTTGCTTTTAAAAAGATCAAAATAGAATACGAGAACTACAGCGAAGAAACTGAAATAAAAGTATCAATTTTTTATTATTTATTCAGGAGATTTCACCTAAACCACAAAGTCAGAAAAAAAATGAAGCTGATATTAGCAGTTCTGCCAACATTCAGAAACCTGCACTGTTATCCTCAACTTTGTCTTCAGGAAAGGCTCGCAGCAAGAAATGCAAACAAGAATCTGGAGATTCTTCTGGGTGTATAAAGCCCCCTAAATCACCACTTTCCCCAGAATTAATACAAGTCGAGGATTTGACGCTGGTCTCTCAGCTTCCTTCTTCTGTGATAAATAAAACTAGTGAGCACAGACATTTTAAAAAAAAATACCGTAATTACTTATAAGACATATGCAGAAATTTTCTTTGGTTGTAAGTGGCTATTGCTTTGAAAAATGAATCTACTTTAAATAAAAGGTCCAAGCGGGAAAATTAGGGGCAGCTCAGTATTTTAAAAGTCAAGTCACATAATAAGGTATATGAATTACTCTACCGGAAAGAATACCTTTAAATAATACATTGATTTTTATAGAGTCATGGCTTTTAATGGTTGGCTGTTCCTCCAGCTTAAATCTCCCCGTTAGTATTAACAGTGGTACAGGAAAGATCAAACCTCTTTTCCAAAGGGGCCTGATTCATTAAAAAGAAAAGCCGTACACCTTGGTTGGGGACCTTTCTGCCTTCAGCAGGCTGATGTGCTGTACCTGTTGCCTGGGGCATCCTTCAGCTTATGTGATATTTCCTCCAAATATCATGTGAAAGAGAAGATGGGTTCAAGATCTGTGGTGGGGAAATATTAAAAAATCGTGTTTCTCAGAAAAATACCAGAGGTTTTCAACTTCTTAACCTGTGTAACTGATTTGCAAAGTACCAAAATAGTGGTGGTTGGAAGAACAGGGAAAAGTTAATGCTTCATCCTTGAATATGCTGATTTCTGTAAATATTTTTTTTAATATATGTTACAAAGTTTTTAGTGTTGCTTAGGGTCAGGCTCTTTGTTCCGTGAAGAAAATTAAATGATGAGGCCAAGAGTTAAAATAAATCCTGGTTCCAGTAAGTCAAAAGCTACATTTTTGTTTCAGTTTTAGAATAGTGATTGAGGAGGTAGGACTATATCTGTATCATGTGTCCCCTTATTTTATTTTTCCCCTAAGGAGATAAGTTTCTTTTAATCTTTTCTCATTAAATGAATGGGAGAGGGAGGGGTACAAATTCAGCTGTCTTTGTTTGTTCAGGACACGTTGGTATAAGTTGTACTTTGTCCCCACAAAACATTAGCAGTCATCTATGTTGTAATACGCTTTCCCTCCCCACCCCTAGAATACTGGTAAGTAGTTTTCCTTGAGCATGTTTCTACTTTGGATTAAAGCTAAATTAGCTAATTGAAAAATTGGTTACTAAGTAGCTTAGAAATTTTTAATGTGGTCTTTTAATCTTTGGCTCCCAAGTCTTTACTGCCTCTAATGGAAATTCATTTTTGCTGTCTTTATTTTAAAATCTGTACATCTTTGACTCTAAAAACCACTTAAGAAAAGGAGAGAACAGTGATTTACAGTGTATTGATGACTTAAGTGTTTTTCTATGGGAAAAATTTGTGCAACTGGGTGAAATTGAAGAGGTGTAATTTTTGTTTTTAATGAATCAGGCCTATGTTAACCTATATCAGTTGTCTGTCCGTGTCCCTCCCTGTTTGGTTGTGTTTTTCTCTTTTTTAAGTATGAGGTTCTTGAGCCTCCTTACTGTGCCACGCATTGGCTGTGTGCGTTTGAAACACAGTTGGAGTATTGATAGCAGAAGATGGGAGGTGGGATATAAAATTAACCACTGTTTTGGTTTATTTTTGTTAAGTTGTATGTTACCACTATCCATGACTTTTTAAATCTTTAACTGTGGTCATTTGTTCTGTTTGCTGTTAGATCCTATTGCCCCCTTCCATTCTAAGTAGCCTACTCTTATGGGTTATGTGGGGGGTTGCTTACTGTAAGTGCACTGTTTGCCTAAAACAACAGCCTTTATCAGTGGGGAAGTAGATGCCCTAATGTATAATAAGCAAAAAGCAGAATCGTATCATGAGCATTTTGCTCCTGGCAGTTACAGCTTTTAATTACTTTTACCATTTCTGCTGTGATTACCAGCGTTGCAAATGAGAGCTATTTATAGCACTCCCCATCTTTAGATCTCAGATACTGCGGTAAGATGATGGTATATCTCTCTGCTTCATGAACATTGAAAGATCTCTTTTTAGGTCCATCACAGCCAGTGAATTCCCCTAGATCCTACAAACATAGCCAACGGAGGAGAAGATCACAGCGTTTAGCCACTTGCTCCTTGCCTGATGATTCTGTAGAAAAAGTTTCTTCTCCCTCTTCAGTTACTGATGGAAAAGTGTTCTCCATCAGTGGTCAAAACCAGCAGTCATCAAAATTGGAGGGTAATGTATCTTAATCTAATAAAGAACTGCCCAAGAGAAATTGAATCATAAAGATTAGACCTTTCACGGTGTTCATCTAATGGGATGTTTTGACTTACTGTAGCTAAAGCTGTATGCTGTTCCTATGTTATGTAACGCTGCAATCCAAACTGTTGTGTGTTGGACCTATGCATCTTTTTTAATATTACATTTTTTCTTTTATGTAGTACCTGATGTTGCTCATATGTCACTTGAGAAGCGTGGACCGTGTCTCCCTCTTGATTTAAGCCGTAGTTCGGAAGTTACAGCACTATTATCCGCTGAATCCACTTTCCGTAATGAATATCCCAGTAAAGACAAGGAAGATATTCAGATGATTACATATCTTTCTTCCAAAGCAGTAACTGATGGAAGAGTAGCTACAACAGCGTCAGGTAAAGAGATTCAGTATACAACCAGTTAGGTTTATAGTTGTAGGGTTAAAACGTGCTATGTATTCAGTCACACAAAAAGAGGGGATCCTTCTTATTTTTCCTTTCTGCACACTCACAAATGTACCACTCTTTCTGGTGTCCATCCATCTGCATATTCTTCATCTTCCACTGGCTTCGAGCTGCATTAGCACTTTTTCTAACACACTTTAAGGAAGATTTGAGAGCGTGGAATATAAAAAAAACCCAGTATTTAAAAAATATTTTATGTTGTTAAAACTTGTAACTAATGAGGTTGTTTACTAACATACTAATATATACTAAGCTTAGATGTACTTATTTATCTTGTGGCTTTGGCTTTTAAACATAGCAGCATGTTCAGAGGCAGTCAACATTCTTCTACCTTCTGCTTGCAGTGGAAATTTTGTCATTTGCTTGCAGTGAAAGATTACTTGAAAATATTTCTGAAAAAACCTCTATAACTTACATAGACTTGGTTCATCCTCACAGTTAACATGGAGCCCTGTACTGGAGCTCTGTGCTGCCTCTCATTTTGTAACAGTTTACTGGCTACTGTGATTTAAATGAATCACTTTGATGGAGCCAATTAAGGGTTTTAGGGAAGGATTTACATAGTGGTTGCAGACCCTGAAAGTGGGTGGTTTTCATCCAGTGTATGTTAGGTGTCCATATGCTTTTTTCATAAATTAGTCTCTTATGTGGGTGGGTATCATACCATTTTTAATTGGCTTCAAAGAAGTAATTCTCTCACAAGCCTTCTTTTTTTTGTTGAAGTTTCATTGCCTTTTGTGTTGTTGAATGAGAAAATTATTCAATAAAGTAAGAGGTGGAAAAAAAATCAAATTATTGTACACTGCTGGGGAAGTTCTTAGTAAGGGACATCAGTAGTAAGGGAGGACAACACGACCTTAAAGTAGGTAATTATGACACTCAAACTGCAACTTAGTCTTGTTTAGTGGGAAGGAAAAAAAGTAACAACTTTGCATAAGCTGATAGTATAGGAGCAGTGCTCAACAGGGCAATGAAGCGTTTTGTTTAGTGTGTACAGCCCCTTCTAGGGTGTCTGCCCACACGTGTTCCCGCTGACAGTGCAAGGTAATCACTTCATCGAGTTGTAGCATTGCTATTTAATCTGACTTAGCAAAAGCTGGGTAGGATTCTTGGATCAAAATTGCTTAAATTAAAATAGACTATTGTCTTTATCCTTTCTCAAAACACAAAAACATCTCTAATTTGACAAAATAAGGGCAATGGGAATTTCTAATGAGCTGACACTTAAGCTTTTAGAAATATTACTTAATTTCTCAAGTGAAACCATCTGACAGTCTTCATTTACCTTTGATACATTGCATAGCAGTAGAATCACAGATTCCTGGGAAAATTACTTCTGTAAAAGTCCTTTTATCTCATGTCTTCTGCCACCAAGAGAAATGCATTTGGGAGTGTAGTTGCCCACACAGAGAACAAGATCGTAAAAAAAACCAACAGCTTTCACCTGCCATCTGTTTCTTATTTATTAGAACTCTCTTCGCTTACTAGGAATTTAACTTCTGGCTTTTCTGATATGTTTTCTGGATCACTTAGTGTGTAGTCGATAATGCTGACGGGTATTTATTTTGTTGCCTGCTTCCGTCATGGGACTGGTTTGGGGTTTGAGTGAGCTGGTTCCAAACCCAGCATCCACAAGTACCCTTGTACCTGTTCATTTGTTGAGCTGAGTCTTGGCCTTTGGCCACAGCTGAGTCCAGTTACAGAAATAATGTATTTCAGTTATAGCCACCTTTATTTAGGACTCAAATATTTGACATTTGCACACACTTTGTATCAGGGAAAGTAATTTCCCGACAAAATTACCGGGTGTTACTACATGAGTCCAGAATGGGAAAGTGGAAGCACTTGTAACCTGTGCTGGAGGATACAGTTTATACTGTATGTAAAGCTTTTTTCAACCTACATATTTGTAAGAGTTACAAGCTTTTAATGAACTGATGTAGCAGCTATGTTTTTTTTCTTCTGGGTTTTTGCCTTCTGGGCACACCGATGTTATGGTTCCTAATTTTCACATGTTACAGTTGTCCTCCACACAATCAGCAGAACTGTCTTGAGCTTTCACACTGGCTTTTTGTCCGAACGGTAGAAGTGTTCAGAATTAAGCAGCCCAGCAACTGCTTGAGCTTTGTGGGCTGAAAGACTAATCTAAGCTAAACTTTAATTCTGGTATTTCATAGTAAGTTTTGGAGCTCCTTGCCTATGTCAGTAGTATCTCTAGGGCTCTGTAACTTCAGTTTGGGTTTTGGGTTCATCTCAGGCTTTGAACTCCGTCAAAAATTGTCTCCTCAGAGAAAAATGTAGCTTTCAAGTTCAGGTTTGAAACCTCTGGAGTTACTTTACACTGTTGAATAGTTTTTATTGTGTTCTCTGCTTTAGATGACATCATTTTACTTTTGAAATAGCATAGTTTCTCAAGTCGTGTTACTTAAGCAGACATAATGACACCAAATTCTTGTGAGTTTCAGGAAAATGAATAGAATCCACTCTATTTGTCACTGCTTTTCCTTTTCTAATGAGCCTGTTTTAATAATGGCAGACTAATATATAAAGGAGCGGTGGTCAGAGCTCTCCTTTCTCATTCCTATTGAAGCTTGAAATCACTGAGCACAGTGAATTCAGATTATGTAGGAACAGCTGCCTGCCCAAGTGTAATTTAATATATTGCATTGGTACACTACCAGTTAATTACTGAGCAGAGGTGCTGCTTTGCTGAAACTGGCGTATGGCCCTACTTGTGATCCCTTGATATCGTACACACATAACTAAGAATCCTTGTTACATTTGATTCTATGATTTTCTAATATAACTATTAATAGCACATTTATAATAATAATATAACAATGTTATCATTAGCTGTTATTTCCTGTTGTAGCTCAGCCTAGATGATTTTGCTGGTAGGGTAACATTAGGTTAACTGTATGGGAAAAATTTGCACTTTGCTAAAAGAAAAGAACATTGTATACTTTTACATAATTGTATTGATAACAGTTCACTGCAGAAGGAATGAGAAATGGCTGATGTACCACATTTTCAGAAAACTAGATCAGTTGTTTTTTAAAAAACTCCTGCCAGTGTTGTTGGTTACCCTGCTTTTAAGAGGTATTTGGACTCTAGTGAGCTAAAGTTGTTGTCACTTGGGAGTTGTTTTACTCCAAGCGTCTGTTGGCAGTCAGGCTGCTCCCTAATTTGAATGTTTGCACTTCTAATCTCTGCCCTGAGGTTCCCAGCTGATTCCTGGAGTAGGTGGCTGAAGGCAAGTAAAATCCTTTCATGTCCTCATCCTTCCTAAAGGGATCGTTTTGTGCAGGATCTGATATTAATCTTTAATATGTATTTAAAGTGGATTTAGAGATAAAATTTATCATAGGCCCTGGAAATTCAAAACTCAAAATTAATGCTGATAGAACCATGAATCATGCTGGTCAGGTTATGATTTAAGTTGTATATTAACACAGATGATGACATTTCTGTTATTAGGAAAAGTGAAACATTGAAAGCTGTGGAATGGAATATCATGCCACAAAATAAGTCACTTCGCGTTGCTAAAATTTATTTAATTTGCTGCATTGAAATAAGCAGCACTAAAAGCCCTTCTGTGCTGCTGCGCTTGTTCATCCCGTTCTGGGGCTGTGCTCACACGGGCTGGGCTTGTGTCACTTCACTCTGCCAGACCAGGAGAGGCAGCAATGGAAACGTATCACAAAGCAGACTGAAAATTGCTGTGCTTTGCGTGTATTTTTAATCTCAAATCAGTCTTCTGGTGATCAAATTGATCTTGGAACAGTGACATAATCAGTAGTTTATCAAGTCTAATCTCTAAGGATCTTTCTCTCTGCTGAGTGTTAATTGCAGACCTCCCATGCTTCACTGTGTGGGAGGTGGCTGGCGAGACTCCTCAGCATGAATAAAATTGCAATTAAAAGTAACAGTTAAAAAGTATACAGTAATATTTCCTTAAAGGATATTTCTTATAAACTAATATTTCTTGCTGTATTTGTTACTTGCCCTTCAGACTGTGATTGTCTGCTTTGTCTAATTTTATGGTTACTTGTAAGGCATAGTGATTGCACGGTGGATAATTAGACTTTACAAGCCTTAACACTTTAAGTTTTGACAATTTAGGATTCTCAATCTAGAATGATTCCTGATTAACAAAAATAAAAGCCAAGAATAACATTGAAGCATATGCAGGCATAATAGTAATTTCTCTTTTCAGGTTACTATAGAAAGTCAGTCTGGAGAGGTCTGCCATTGAGATGGACATTCATGTGACTGCAGCAGATTTCTGCCCATCATAAATGTTCCCTCAAACAGTTATTAATTAACTAGCTGACTAATTTGTCAGATGTACTTGTGTTGAAAATTGAAATGCCGAAGTTTGTTGTGTTGTAGCTATCAATACCAGAGCACGTTTGAATCTCTGAAGTCAGGTTTTCTTCTGAATAATCAAGTTTCAATACTAATTCACCTAATACTGAGACTAAATTTCTCTTCAGGCTGTTTGGATGTGGAGTATTCTTACATCTTTTCATCAAAGTGGCAGCGACCTAACCAAATCATGTGCATTTGGGTGATCCTTTTGTGCCCTTTGTAGAAACGAGACAAGACGTTGATAGCATGATGATGTGGAGAAGTGTCACTTTTTTTGTTTTACCGAGGTGCTAAAATATACTCAGTGCTCCACAGATGGCAATGCAGTTCAGTCCTGTAACAGACAAACGTTAATTAGGAAACCCAAGAAAGGAATAATTTGGATAGTGTTTTGTGTCGATAAGTGTTCCAGCAAGCCTAGTTTACTTGAAATACAGGTAGAGGCAGGATCGAGATGGTTGATTTGAGGTAGTGAAAAGGCTCAGATGGCCTCAGCTGTGGTTGTGCAGTTGTCTTGTGTTAGAAGCCAACACACTCAACTGAGCAGCTGCTTCTGGCTGCTTAGGAGCTGGAGTAAGTTTTGTGTAATGTGTGTGTTGTGTTGTGGTAGAATTGGGTTGGGCTGTCCAAGCTTGGAAGGCTGCCTTACAGAGTCAGCCCTGAGACGTTGTTGCCTTTTCCCAGAATCCTTTTATGACTGATGAATTTACTAAATTATTTTGACACTGCTTCTTTAAATGCTTTTTTAAATGCTATGTCACTGAAGCATCAGATGCTGATACTTTTGTTGAGAGACTCCATAGGTGACTGATACCTCCAAGTGTTTACAGCTTGCAATGAAAAGCCTGATGCCCTTATGACTTTGCAGAGCTGCATTTTTGTAACTATGTCCTCAGCCTGGTCCTGAAATGTCCTCAATGGTTTGAGTAAGACTTTCCTAATCACATTTAAATGAAACTTAAAGCTCTCACAGTATCGATGAACACAGTAATAGGGTTTTGAATGACCTCAGTAATGTTGTTTAACTTCAATTCTAGTTTGATTATAAATATGAGCAATGAAAATTAGAATTTGAAGGTTTTTTTGCCATGTTATTTCCTAATTTAGATCAGATAAAGATTAAAAACCACCTAAATATTTCGCTGAATAAACTTTTCTGAATAGTGCAGATAAGAATTGTCAGTATATGGTGATGAATTCTGACAAATTCTCAATATTTTGCAAGTAATTCAAATGTGGGTTAAATATACACGTGAAAGACACTGTATGTTTTAAGTATTATTAAAATCAATTAAAAGTGCAATAAGCAGAAGTGTAAATTTTATACATAGCACTAAAAGTGTTGTACCAGAGCTTAGATTTTTTTGTTCAGATAAAGGAACATGAACTTAAATGATACTGAAAATGGCAGCACGTTTAACCCTTACTGTTGAGGTGGGTTTTCATTACAGTGAAATAAAAAGGAAACAAAAGGGCTTAAAAGTAGCAGCAGAAGTACACTTTGAACAGTGCAAGTAGTTTAAAATGAGTGCAAATTCCAAAACAAACCTTCTGTGGCACGTATTGCCTTGGATGTAAGGCCAAGTCCCAGGCATTCATATGCAGTATTTGCCTATTTCATAGGCAGTATTTGTATGTTAAGTGTGATGATATTATTACCAATATTTGACATCTGAGTGATCTGACCCAGCCAGTGGTCTGACTGCAATCTGTGTGGAATGCCTAGTAAATGTGTCTTCTTGTTTTCAGCGCCCTCGTCCCATGTACATGCCTTGCATCTGGAAATGCCTTTAACCAATAGTCTAAAGTTACCCAAAGGGAATAGTAAAAAAAAGAGGTCTTCCACATCAGTGAGCTCTGAAGGGACAGAGACACAGTGCTCTGTGCCCGTAAAGGAGAAATGTTTTGAGAGTCTGAAGGAGAAAATATTAAAGAACGTGATTGAGAAGGACAAGCATTCAGAAGTTGGTAAACTACAATACTTTTTGTTTCCAGTGCTTTAGACAATAAAAATAATCGTAAAGTGACGTTAAAAGATAATTTTATTGTATGTATGTCTCTTCTTATGATGTACCATTAGGACTTTTTCCGGTCTAATGGCTTTTATGAGAAATTGGGTCATCAGCCAGACACTGCACTTACGTCGTAAATTGGTCTTCAATTTGCAGGTGCAGCAAGAATGGAAAGAAAAGGAAAACTCGAAGAGAAAAGTTCTTCAACATATGGTATGTACAGGGCAATAATATTTTTAGGAAAAAGGGAAAAAATTCTCTAGCGCTTGATGTCTCTGAAAAGCAAATGTAAAAGCGTACAATGTTTCCTGGGCCTAGCTGCACTTCTTTTGTTTGTTTAGGTCTTAAAATCTGTTCTTATGTATGTGACAAGTTTATAGTAGAAGAATAATTTGTAAGAGAAAATGAAAGTGCCAATAGGAAGGATTTGGAAAGATCCAACAGTACCTGTGAGAGGCCTGATAAAAATAAGTTGGTGATTTTTAGGTTTTTTAAGTGATTCTGCCTTGTTTATCCAGGAAGTAAAAGTTCTTTTTATGTATTCCCCAAGAAGATGATAAGCATCCAATTTGTGGGCAGGAAACAGTTCATAAATACTGACTTTAAGGACTTACGTTCTGTAACAAGTCAATTTCCTCATTATTTATCTCCCTAATGGTTACTTTGAAAATTCTTATGGAGTGACAGTGCTGTGGGATGTATTTTGTCAGGGGAGAATTAAGATGATAGATAGAACTTTTCTGAGACAAAGTACTTGTCCTCATGTGTATACCAATAGTGGTTAGAAGTGAACAGGAGTGTGAAAAATGTATCATAAACTTTAGTCAGAATCAGTTTTCTATGAGGGTGTCACTGTGTAGTTGAAAGTACCGACAGCATCAGCAGTTTTGATAGTGAAATTTCCTTAAAATTACTTTCTATAGGCCTAACAGGGGTTTTTAAGATTTGATATCTTTTTAGTTTGGAATTTTGCACATTTGAAAGCTTTATTTCTTGCCCAAACCTTTTCGTTACAAGCTACAAATAAAATAGATGTTATAAGGTATTTAAATATGTTGCTTATTTTGTGTACTTTGCTTTATCTTCTTCTGCTATGATATCTCATACAGAAATACTTAAAATGGTAAAATATTGTTTATTGAGAGAGATTTCTTTGAACCATCCTATCAGCAATTAATAAGGGACATGCCCAAGACAGCAAGTGAATTAACAGAATCGTTTTGATCTGATTAGGCAGCTGGCAGACTTGATTTTGAATGTCATGTTTAGGTTAAACCAAATCAAGCAAGGGATTTGGATTGGTACTGCTGTTTTAAAATGTTTATTTTTTATTTCAGGTAAAAAGAAAGAAAAGGAAAAGGACAAAAAAGAGAAAAAGGAGAAAGATCATAAATCAAAACAGAAAAAGAAGAAGAAAAAAAAGAAGAAATCTAAACAGCATGGTAAGTTCATTTTATTTTTTTTTAAATAAGAAAAAACACTCAATGTATTTCTGGCTTTAGATATTAAAACTTGCTTTTAAACAATATGAATGTCAAATTTAAGAAATTACGAAAAACAAGTTTTGGTCTTAAATGTTTAAAGAACACTTAGGTCTGTGGCCTCAGTGCTGTGTTTATAGCCTGTCTCTCCATCATGGAGAACTCATAGATATTTTTTCTTCCTTCAAAAGACAGACTTGCTCTTCTCATCTCTTCAAATTCTTCTTTTGAAGCTCTGTGCACACATCCTACCTATTTTGCTTGGACATTAAAATTATTGTAGTATCTGTCTGTTGCAAAATTTCAGTGGTTTACTGTATCAAATGCAGCCCTTCCTTACCAGTTAATCCTTAACAGCCGAGGTTGGTGTCTCTGTTGCAACAACCTTGTTTGTTGTCTTGGCAAATGGTGATTCCATTTGTCTTCACCTCACTTCCCTATTCAAATTCTTTGATCACACACTCATCTTTTTTTCTTTTCTCTGTTCTTTCCATTCCCTGAAGTGACAAAAATAGTGTGGTTTTTAGTGATGAGGCTCTAGGTAGCTTGTGCTTTTTTTAACGAAACAAAAAACCCTTTCAAACCACTGTGTGGGTTTTTTTTTCCTTGTTTGAGAAATACTCCTGTGAGAATGTGGTTTAAAGTTGTAGCATCATCACTTCTGTAACTCTCCTTGGTATCATTTCTGTGGAAAAACAATGGTCGTTTTTTGGTTGGTTTTTGGTTGGTTTTTTTTTTAGTGAAAAGATAACTATCCTGCTGACGAGTATAGTTTTACTGTTTATTTGTATTTCTTCTCCTTTTCTGCATACTTCGGTTCGTTTACTCTCCCATAAAATCACATGTTCAGGTTCCTTGGTTTACCTTTTTTTGCATCCAGTGCAGTCTTAGTTGCAGCATTATGGAAATAAAAATAACAGCACGGGCAAATCCAGACTCGTTCTGTTTTGTCTTCTTGCCAAAACCTGAACTTTGTTTTCTTGTGTACTGTGCCTGCTTACTTCAAAAACTGTTTCAGGACTTAAAATACTACTACTTACCTTAATGCTAGTTTGTTCATCTGTGTTTTTTTTAATGAGAATATCTTTAAATATTTAAATTTAAAAATGAGAACATAGACTGTCCTTTCTATGCCTGTCACATTGACTTTACTTTTGTGTACCTTGAGAGTGTACTTTTCTAGGTATCAGTCGTAATAACTTAGATTAAAATTTCTTAAAATATTGGAAGGTGAAAATTTTCAATCTGTGAAACAAAGACTTTTCTAGAAGTTTTTTCACCAAAAGCGTGTGGAAAAAGCCTATGCGTTAAAAGGAGCTTTTGACTACAGATGATGATGCCTTGTGGATCTCTAGAGTGATTATGGATTTGTCTGTCCAACATCTGTGCTATAGCACAAAAGTGTTCCCAGATCATGCAGAGCTTGAATATGAACTGCAATAATCTAAGTTTCATGTACTTTATCATATTTATATTGGATTAAACTTCAGTTGCTTATTTTACCTAAAAATTATTTGGAGCTTATTACTTGCTTTAGGAAGGCATCTAAGTATTTGCAAGAAAATACTGGTTAATGTTAGGTATGCAAGAGCCAAAGAAAGAACAAAAGCTCCAAGACCCTAAGCAGTCCTGGCTACTTCATCTGTGATTATTAAAACATGGCAAAGTGAGTTAAGACTCTCCACAGGTTCCATTTTCAGGAAGGTGTTAAAAAATAGCGCACCATCACCAGTAATATCCCCAGTAGTGCTCTCAATGCAGCTTGATAAGAGTGAGAAAAATGTTTTATAGCTCTTCTATCCTTTGAGTGTTGGTGTAAAAGTGTTTGAAAAAGAACTTGCATAACAATCAGCAAAATAATGATTAAGGTATTTGTAAAGAAGATCTTTTGAGCAGAACTGTTTTAATAGGTAACAGGTTTGAAAAAAGGTCAAAGCTACAAATGTCTATTCTGTAATGGGAAGGTTGGAAGGAACCTCTGGAGGCCATCTGGTCCACCCCCTCTTCCCAAGCAGGGCCACCTAGAGCTGATTGCCCAGGACTGTGTCCAGACAGCTTAATAATATCCCCAAGGAGGGAGATACTTCTGCCAGCAGAAGTAAGACAGATTGTGCTACCCAGACAACTGTACTGACCAGCAAACTGGTCCTTTTTATTCCCTTATTCTTCTATTTTCCCCACACTTGTTCCTCCCCAAATCACTTAGGTCCCTCCATTTTCTCCACATTTGGTTCCTTCCCTAAGCAATCCATAGTAAGTTATGCAATCCCAAAATAATTTTCCCCTACATCCCATTCAGGGCTGCAACCTCCCCTTAGTCCAAAAGGGGATACAGAGAGCTGCTGTGGGTACCACACTCTGATGGGTTTCACACCTGGATAATGGAGGTGATGGCACTGCTGGGGAAGCCCTGGGAGGGTTTTATTTGAGCTCCCTGTGCCCCTGTTCAGGTGTGCAGACACACTTTTTATTGCTTAACCTGACAGGACCATCTGCAGTTACTTCTAGGTACCAATGTTGGTAGTGCTACTGAGAGAGCTACCAGCAGCATCTCTTAGGATGGCAGAAGGTGCAGGATGAATTGTGGAAAAAAAAGACTGAATAATGTTCTAGGAAAAGTTATTCCTCTGTATGTTGAGATGGGAGGGAGGGGCAGAGTTAAATGGGTAATGGTTGTCTTTGCTATTAAAATTTATGATGTTTCTTACTGGAATTTCTTTTTGTGAAATAGGTTATAAAGAGCTTTTGCCATTTCATATATACAACTTCATCATCATAATACCTCAATGTTGATATTCTTTATTTCTGAATATGATGTTGCAATATACTTAAATATTCTTTCCCTTTTTTTTTTGCGTTTGTAATACACTTTACTTTTATAACAGCAACTTACTTTCTTTTAATTTTTCAGATTATTCAGATTATGAAGATAGTTCTGTTGAATTCTTGGACAGGTGCTCCTCTCCGTTAACACGGTCCTCGGGGAGCTCTCTGACTTTGCGGAGCATGTTCTCAGAGAAGAATACATCGTACCAGTATCCACGAGCTATCCTGTCTGTTGACCTTAGTGGAGAAAGTAGGTTGGCTCAACAGCAACTTTCACTTTGTAGATTTAATTCTTTAAGAAAGAGATCTTTAAGGGAAATAGTTTGGTTTATTTTTATGATTGTAGCTGTAAGTATGGTGACTGATTTATACTTCATCCATTTAAATCAAAATGCTTACACTCCTCAAGCTGTTCTGCATTTTACTTGCTTTGGTTAAGTGTTGCAACTCTGCTTCTGAGGAGGTCACTTGAACGGAATTTTGCAGAATTCATAAAGAAATCAAATATACCAGCACTGTGTTTGAGAGCAATTTTTTCGCTTTATGTAGATTGAGATTTCTAACTACCAAAATCCCCTGTATTTCGGTGAAGTGTTATGTCTTTGCACACACAATTTCACATGTATTTATTTTTGCTAGACCTTTCAGATGTGGAGTTCTTGGATGATTCCTCTACGGAGAGTTTGTTACTTAGTGGTGACGAGTACAATCAGGATTTTGATTCAACTAATTTTGAAGAGTCTCAGGATGAAGATGATGCTCTCAATGAAATTGTTAGATGCATTTGTGAACTGGATGAAGAAAATGGCTTCATGATTCAGGTAAAGACATTTAGGGGGAGGGAGATATTTTTCCATGTGAATGTCTTGCTTGTGAAGATGCCCTTTTGATGGAGATCCAAGTTCTGTAGAGAGCTGTAAATAGAATTTAACAGTAACAGAATGCTTCTACATTCTGCACTTGGCATGCCGCTGTTGAGTGTATGCAGAACTATTACTTTAGGATGGGGTTTCTCTAATGATTTGATGCATAGAACAGGTTTGTAAGGAAAGGTAACCTTTTTTTTTTGTAGCCAGTTGATAACTTTGGAATAACGTATCATTTTCTGCACACAATCATTGCTTCTGTTCACAGATCGTCCCACTTATACCAGCCCTTCTAGTTTGGCCCGTGTACTTTGCAGTACCAATTGTAGCAACCACTCTGCTCACTATAAATGTACCTCAGCTGTGTGCAAGATCTCTGCTGTACAGAGGTTAATATTGTCAGTAACGGTGATGGGTGTGCTTCATCTCCAGAACAGCACTTCTCCAACTAGATAGCAGTTTCTAAAACCAGCTAGTGCTAAGAATTTAAATCTTTCTTGATGTGAAAGGAAAGAAGAGTATGTGGTGTCTGCACAGCATTCAGGTGCTAATGCATTGCAACTTCTCCTTATTTATTTGTACTCAGAGAAGTAGAAATTCCCATCTGGTAACAAATAACTTAGTCTTGTCTCAAGATAATATAGCAGTTAGATCAGAAACAAGCAACAGTGAGGAAGAACTGAGTTGTCAGTAACTGTAAAAAAAGCCATGAACTTCCTGTGTTTGGTTCCTCCCCTCAAAAACCAGGTTTGTATTCAACTATGAATGTGGTACAGATTCTGTTGAGAACATGGAGCCTTTTTAGTTGAGACCTGAAAGAAGCAGGTATGGCTGTCCTGTCCTAAAAGACTTCAAGTCTTTCAGAAATAATAGAAAGAGCTGAAAATGAAGGACACACAGACTGTCCCTGGCAGCACACTGAAAGGCAGAGCTGTGTTGAAGGAGCTAAGCAGGAGTTCAGCTGTGGTAATAACGTGGAAAGATGGACTGGTGTAGAAATTTTTGGAGAGAGGATGTGAAATTAGAGCCGTAGTGGTATGGCAAGGGGAAGGGTGACTTCAGTGTTTTGAATAGGCTGATACTCAAAAGCATGTCAAAGCAAAGAGGAGAGACTTTCAGTAATAATACAGCAGCTATTTAGAACAAAGGCAAACGCCACCTTGAGAAAGGGAAATGTATTTTTAAGTGGTAGCTTCCTGCCCATTTCTAAAGTCAAGGACAGCCTGATTTTTCCTCTTCATGCCTTGTCTCGCTGACAGCAGCCAGTTTGCTGTTTCTAGACCCTCATGTCTTACCACTTCTATTTTGCTCTACTATTCTCTTGTTTCTCCTCTTTCATTTTCTCTTCATTTTCTTTTTCTTTTAGATTTTCCATTGGTGCGATATTAAAAACACATCTTTCTAGCGCACTGGAGAGTTGCTTTGTAAATATATATAATTAAACTGAAGAGTTTTCTACTTTTCACTGTTATGCTGTAATGTATTACATTATCTTTCTACTTTACTGTAATATTATACTCCTGTCTTATGTTTCACTACTAAATATTTAGGTGCTAAAATACTGAATGTTGTAATAAAATATTATTAAATGCGACATCTGCAACTTATTTTTTTTTTCTTTCAGTCTGGAATTTGTGGTTGAGGTAACTTGCAGAACTAGAGCTATTTTTTAGCTTGGTGTCTTTGCCTACCCAAACACAAATTGCCCAACTAAAATAATCCTACTCAAACCAGCTATTTAAATTAAACTGCATTTTGACAATACAAGAAATAGCTTCTGACTTTTGAATTTATCTCAGTTTTAGTTTTTGCCCTGTTTTTGTTTTTCCTGATGCTAGTGTGAAGAGTGCTTGTGTTGGCAGCACAGTGTGTGCATGGGACTGTTAGAGGACAGCATTCCCGAGCAGTACATCTGTTATATCTGCAGAGATCCACCAGGTACGGGTAAACCACCTTTATCTGCAGCTGTCTGCCTCAGATTTTTAAGCAGAGATGTTATGCATTGCTTAATTGTGAAAACTTTGTGTGTTTTGTGTTCTACTTTGGGGCAAGTGATTCTAACCTTTGAGCAAAAACTTACCTTCCTGTTAGTAACACCTTGTTCAGCTATGCTAAATGTTATTCGTGATCTTAGTTACCATCCTTTAGTTGTTGAAGCTTAATTCCCCCAACACCTTAGTGCTTTTTCCATGTTGTTGTGGTCTGAAAAGTCTTTCTCAACAAAGCATTCTTGTTCAGCGAGCTGTTTTGCCTTGGAATCACAGCCGTTCATTTAACAATTTTGTTAGAGAAAAGGGACTCGTTACCACAGTCCACTCAAATATGCTGTGGATGTCATTTCGTATTAAGTGCAATTTTATAATATTTGTGTTTGTCCAGAATTGTGCAAGTAAAGGTGTGGAATTGAATATGTAAAATATGAAAAAATCTAGCACTTTTTATGGTAAATGATAGTGCCCAAACAGCACATCTTGAACTTAAATTTTAAAATTAAGTTTTAAATGGTAAGAATTAGGAAAAATATATTTACTTTTAAACTGAATACATTTGGTTAGAAAGATGTTGATTTTAAAATGATTCTATCCATAAACCCGTTTTTCTTAGCAGTTATTTGGAGAAAAACTACACAACTTGGAAGAAAGGTTTTCGTATTTTTCCTGACAAGTGATGCAAACGCACATACATGTCTTCTGGTGAAATATCCGACTGTCCAGCTGTTTCAAAAGGGCAGTGAGACTACACCCTGAAATTTACTTTCAGTCTGAATATGAGAAACAAAATGCGAAAACTTTGTAGAGTTATAACACAGCACAGTTTTATTAGCTATTTTTGAGAAGAAACTTTGGGAAAACAGAGCTGGACAGATACGACTTTTTTCCATTTGCCCCGATCTGAATCTAAATTGATGGTGTAGAGTCTTGTCTGATAGTTCTGTGTGGTGTACTCTTTGAGCAGTCAAGCTTTTTCTTTTTAAAACCAACTAATTTGTCTTGTGTTCTTTCCCTGCACTGTACTAGGTACTTCATTCTTCCCTGCTATGCAGAGACTGTGTCCCTAATTTTTATCTTCTCTCCTTTCCTAACCATTACTTCTTTTCTTTCTATGTCAGGAGAAAAAGGTCATTCACAATGTCAGTATTTTAAAGTGTATTGGGATAATGGGCAGAAAGGAGATAGACAGGGTATTCTCCTGAAAGGTATGAAGGGCTTCCATCAACCCATTTTTTTTGTTCTGTATATGATGATAGTCTGATATGGTCTTGAGTGTAAGCTATTGCGGTCTTAGTCAGTCTGTTTGTCTGGGTTCCTTGTTGTAAACAGTAATATTGGAATAATTAGTGTTATCCATTTCTAGTTTTGTTTTTCTGGGGGTTTTTTTGTTGTCTTTCTTTTTTTTAAGCAGTTACTGAGTTACTACAGAAGCATTAGCGGAATACTTATTCATGCCTGTTGGGTTAAGACTGCAGATGTTGCCGTAGCATGGGAAAGCAAAGGCGTGCTTGCATCAGTATCCTGTCTAGTAGTGTCTGGTAAAAGGCACCTCAAGGCAGAGCGTAAGAACTCTCCTGTCAGATAACTTGGAGATGTCTGCTTTTTGTGAACCCTTCTCCTGGCTTCTAATAAATGGATGTTGACTTCAGTATTTGAAGTAAAATATTTGTCTTTCAGAAACAAATAGGTGTTTTGGATATGTCCATGTAAAAAGTTTTCCTTTTTTTAAATAATCTGCATTAGTTAATAAAATGCTGATTTAAACCTTTTTTTTCCTCATTAGATTGGTTCAATTCCTCATTAGTTCTTGGTATCCTGTACTTTGATTCCAAAAGTGATTAGGTTTTCATTTCAAATGCCATTTAGAGAGGTTTTGAGATTTCAAGTTTAGTTTTGTTTTCATAAGTGTTAAAGAATGTCCTCTTAATCCACGAAAACTCAATTTTAATATATTAATAGCAAGATCTTGAATAATTCGTTCATGGATGTTAGGAGACATTTAGGAGAGTACAGCATATAGTTATAGCACTCTAGTTTTAAATACAATTCTGCTGTGCCTTTAGATGGCCCTCAATTTGTTCATTGCTTACCCCAGGTCAGAGGTGGAGTGCCAAATATCTTTATGACAAAGACTGGCTAAACAATGGACACATGTGTGGATTATCATTTTTGAAAGAGAACTACTCTCATCTTAATTCCAAAAAGATTGTGTCAACGCATCACCTACTGGCAGATGTATATGGTGTAACTGAAATACTGCACGGACTGCAGCTGAAGATTGGGATACTGAAGTAAGTATCAGTCCAGGGTTTATTCTCCATTGTTATATGTATAGAGGTAGCACAGGCTACCATTATTCCATATGCATTACTCTTTCACATTAAAGCTCTTTCTTGTATAGTAATTTAACTATTTAAGTGCAAGGTGTAGAGTACCCTCAGCTTCAGAGGGAGTTAGGAGTTAGCACCTGAGTGGATCTGGTATATTGGGTTTATTGGTGATTTTTTTAGTCAGTTTTTGTGTTCAGAGGACATTCTGGATTTATCCTAAATTGATAAATGACCTAGGATTACTTACATGTTTGATAATGGTGCTTATCAGTAGCTGTGATCTAGCAGAAGGGGATGCTTAATAGGTCAGTGCTGTAAGTGGTATTCTCTATAACTTGCTTTTTTTCCTCCCTTTCGTTTCCAGAAATAAGCATCATCCAGACCTTCATCTCTGGGCTTATTCAGGGATGCGAAAAGAACAAGAACAAATAACTGTTGGGGTAGAGAAAAGATTAGTGACTTTGCCGGATGCTGTGAATCCATCTGAAAGGACGTGTCACAGTCATAACCATAGAGTGCCACCCAGTGTACCCCAGAAGATGGAAGAAACGTACATCACAAGTGAGCACAGTTACCAAAAACCACAGAGTTTTGGTCCAGACTGCAAAGCAGTCACAGACCCTATGAGCTCAGATGATGAAGATACGAGTAGTTTTGAGGAAGATCAGGAATTTCACACAGAAAGTAAAAACTGTTTACAATATTCTTTTAGAGATGATGGCATGAATGAGCAGGTAAGTATCATTCTTCATCTGGGAAGTTTCTTAGTTGGAAAAATATGTTCAATCTGATAAATCTCAAGTGCATTTCAGTATTTAGAAATATTCGTTGTTATAACTCAACATATTCTGTCAAATAAGTCAGCAGAAATCACTAGAAGCAAAGTTGGGTCACTGAAATAGTTTCAGGTGAAATGCACCCATTTCAGCTGGGGAATGAAGTGCAAAGTATGGTTACGGAATTGCCTGTGCTAAAACTGTTCATGGTCAATCCAGTGTTTTGGGGGAAAAACATTTATGCTTAAAATGCAGGGTCTCAAAATAGAACCTAGGTGGATTTTGTGAGGTGAGGAAAATGGGTGAAGTTTCCTTTTCTCTCTCAATTCTGTTTTCTGTGTGGGTGTTTTGTTGTTTGTTAAACTGATATTTGCAATAGAGTTGATTATTATACTGTATTCTTCTTTTAACAGCAGCACTATCTAGGATTCTGTCCACAAGTAATGATTTGCTGACCAACTAATCTCACCTTGTGTGCAACTTCTTTTGAGTCTCTTATACTGCATATTTCTTCTAATGAACTGTTTCACAGGTTGTTAGTCAGAATTGTATTTGGCTATTTAAACATCTCTTTCTCATTTTTGTATTAATGGTTTGAATCCATTACTTCGTGGAAAAGGTCTGAAACTTGTTAGTCTGGTTTTAGTGAAGAGTTCTCTTTGAGCAAAAAAAACAAAGTAAACCAAACCTTTCTGTTTTCTGCAATGCCAACTGTGTGAGAATAAATCGCCCAACTCATCCCCCTTTTGAAGTACAGTTTCTGGTGTGGAAGAAATGAGTAAGATACGTCTTTTATCTTTTAATTTTAGTTTAAAATATGACGTAAGCTATATAAGTCTGAATGCAAAATTTTGACTCATTCTAGTTAGAAATAACTGTTTGTATGCCAAATTGCATGATTATACTGAGTAGTAAGGAGATGCACAGCAGTCTGAGATACACTTTACTTCCAACAGTAGCCTTAAATTGTCATTGTAAATAGTATAAATATAATTAGAAGTAAAGAAAATATATATTAGCAGTGAAACAAAATCCCTCAGAGGCTAAACCATATATAACCAAAAAGCTAGGTGCTCTCTGTTTCAATCCAGGAAGAGAGATCTGTTTGAGGCAGTGTCAGAGTACTCTTTGCTTTGGTGCACCTTAGTTCACCTTGTCAGTAGTCAGCCTTTATCTGAAATAAGGCTTTCTGTCTAGAGTTACTGTGCATTGAATCACAGAATGGTTTGGGTTGGAAGGAACCTAAAGATCATCCGATTTGTCACCTCCCACCGGACCAGGCTGCTCAAAAAAGAAAAAAGCAAGCTCTCCTTGGTTTCTCTGTGACTTTGTGTGTATCTTAAAGCTGTGGTGACGCCGACATCAAAGTGCCATTTCTACATGAACTGACTTCTCAGTAAAGTACCTCCTTCACCTCTCCTTGTCAAAGTTTTGGCTCGGGCTTTGGATTTTCCCTTCTACAATCCCACAGAGCCTGGAATATTCTGGTTTTCCATACTGTTTTGTGTTATCCTGCTCTACAGTTCTGTCATGTATCTTCTTTTCTCTTATAAACGGTATTCTGATTGTTATCAAGTCCTTTTTTGAACTATGCTTAATCTTTAAAATTGTATTTAGTTTCCTTGGTTTTGCTTCTGAAAGCATGAGCCTTCTCCACCTGAACCTCCCATTTAATTCTTCACAAGCTGGATCCTGTGCTCTGCTTCTCTCTTACTACCCCTGCCACCAATGCCTGAGTGCCTGCATTGATCTCTCAGCTTGGAATAGGACCTGTTTGATCTTGTGGGATGTTTTGGGTTTTCTTTTCAAGGAGCATTTACCAGCCATTTGAATACAGAAGTCATTAAAAGGAAAAAAAAATCTTTTATGATGTTATTTCTATGTTAAGTTATTTAGCTTTAAGATATTCTCTAACTTACTGAAGCAGGCATCTAAAAGATTCATCTAACAGATGATCTTGGCTTTAGAATTGTGGACTTGGGTCCTCATACAGCAAGTGAAAAATGACATTCTTCTCTTGTGGCTTTAGAGACAAGTCTGAAAATTGTAAGAAATAAGACATTTCTTATTTATGTTGGAAATATCCTCTATAAAGGTTAGTAACAGTTTGAATAGTGAAAACACTGTGGAGGCAAACCGGATGTCTTGAGTAATGAAAGATTTTTCTGAAAGGTTTGAGAGTTGAGAGGCTTTTCTGACTTTTTAAAAATCTGTTTGGTAAATAACTTCAACTGCCTTAGTGAATGTTACATTATCAGTACCTGTCCTCCAGGACTCAAAGCTGCCAGCAGGTCAGTCCAAGTTGGACTTTTTTTTTTAATTGATTTTAAGTCTTGAAAAGAAAGTTGCTTTTTTTGCTTAAGTAGTAACTTAAAACTTATCAATCCCTATTTTCTTCTTCCCCTGTCTTCTCACTCTACCTACTTTTGACTGGAGAAAGAAATACTTCAAAAAAAAAAAAAAAGCTGTTAAGTCTGTTATTATATGGCATTAAAAAAATATCCGAGCACTTCATCAGAGGATTGTATTAATAAAATAAAATTTACTCCTTGCTCTGGCACTTGCCATGAACTGACACTGAGTGAGCACAGGTATCCAGCATTGTAGTCCCTAAAATAACTTGATCAGTTACGAAGTAAATCAATGTGGATATAAAATGGAAACTGAATCCTGCTAATTAATGGAGATGCTGAATGTTTTAATTCACTAAATTCAGCATACTTCGTTTGGTCATTTCCATTAGCTGAAACATCAAATACAGAAAGATGAGGAACTTGTGTATTATCTCTGACTTGCTATGAAGATACCAATTATTTTAAAAGAGTCAGTCTTCCTCAGATACTTTGTTTGCATAAATCTGCATTTTACTGCCCTTGTAACTATCCCCAAACACGTTCAATTCAATCCCAGACTTGTGCTTGCAAGTTACATGGGACCACAGCAAAGGTACGAAGAGAAATCTCTTGTCTTAATCAACAAATAGAATGGCTGGCTTATTTGTGCAAAATAATGACTTGACATTACTGCATTTTAGGGAGTTTTTCCTCATTCTCTGTCTGAAGTTGAAACAGACCTTAGTGCTGGTGATGGTAGACCAATGCAGTTCAGCACTGTGTGATTTAAGTCACAATTTGTACAATAAAGGTCCAGAAATCCTGTCTCTTACTGCGTTGAAGTGCTTGAGCTGGTAAACTTTACCTCTTGTCTCGCTCCCCCAGTGTTATACTTACTCATTTGTATGGAATTTGCATTTTGTCTGTTTTAGTCTGTTAATGTGTCATGGTACACGGCTTTTTGAGTACGCTTCTTGTCAAGCAGACAAGTACAGTTCTAAACCAGCATAGTTTATCATGTGGCTCAAGTGTTGAAATCAACACCACAAGTTTAAAACCAAAACAAAACAAAAAAATACCCTTTTAAATGGCAATTTTTTTTTTCTTTCTGTTGCTCCTATGAAGAAGAATTCTGCTGAAGGAAACACTGTGTTTGTTTGTAACGAAAGAAGAGGCTCCGAAGAACAAGTGGACACACATCTTCAATGGCAGCTAAATCTCCTTACTCATATAGAGAATGTACAAAACGAAGTCACCAGCAGGATGGACCTGATTGAAAAAGAAGTTGATGGTAACTGCATTGCCAGATACTTGATAATACACCTGTCACTGCATTTCCATAGTCACTGGGTTGAAGATGATCTGAATCACTGAGGATGGATTTTAAAATATTATATCCAAATTTAGGTACCCATAATTATAACCAGAGCTTGTGCTCTTGATCCCACCCATCCTCTTCTACAAGTCTTGAATGCCCAATGAAGTAGCTAAGCAGTCAGGACCCTTGAAAATATAACTCTGGTTTGTGATACAAGGCAGACTTCAGAAAGCTTAGATAACTTGTCAGGTCTTTGTTCAGATATGGATCATGAAGTTTATGGATTTTTCTATGTCTGGAATTTTTTTACCTAATTATTCAAGTATTTGACAATATTTAAGAAAAAAAGATGTGTTAATTCTGTCTTCAGCTTTGGTTTGCTATATATTAGGAAATAACTGGTTTCAGGAAGAGAAATCAGGCTTCTTGAGAAAAGCTGAGTGAGATAATAGTGTAGGAGTAGATATTAAAGCACATAAGTTTACTTGCTAGTCATAGAAGTTAAGAATGAGGGAAACTTGTAGTCCAGTCATAGGAGTCCTTAATTGTCTTTTGGCAAATAAAGTTGATGTGTTCCTATTTGCAGTTTTACTTTCAATATTTCTAGGCTAACAGGATCGACCTTTTCCCTTCTCTGTCAATACAAACATAGAAAAATCCTTGAAAAACATTTGTTAAAGATTGGAAAACCAGTCTGTAATCTGGACCTTGTAAATGGCCCAGATTGCAGTGGCAGAAGCAAGCCTTGCATTTCAGGATTGCATTTTCTGTTGCAGAACTGTCATCGCTAGAAGGTTTTGAACTCAGGTTTCTTTTGTGTGTAGATGGTAAATTGTTAGCCAAGGAAATAATTTGCTCCTTGGTACCTTGTTATAGTAAAAATCAAATCAGAAGATATGTTTCACTTGAACAGTACAAACCTGGAATTAGTTGGTGTTTCCCTAATAAAAAATTCTTCTGTTAAATAAAAATCTTACAAAAGACAGAGCAAAAAAAAGAAAAGTTTTTAATTTTTTGTGAAAACTGTTTCTTGAAGACTTACTCTAATCAACTTCTTCCTTTTCCTTCTGTAGTGCTAGAAAGTTGGCTTGACTTCACTGGAGAATTGGAACCACCAGATCCTCTGGCAAGATTGCCTCAGCTCAAGCGACGTATCAAACAGCTCTTAATTGACATGGGAAAAGTACAGCAAATAGCTACGCTTTGCTCTGTATGACAAAAGGAAGAATAAAGGAAGAAAAATAGGTTATTTACAGTGAATTTTCTTACTAGCCGCAAGACTGACAGGAAGACAGCAAAAAGCTGAGCATATATCTGGTTCTTTGCTGATTGCATTAATAGCCTGAAGCTTTAGAGAGAGGAGAGGCGATCTAGAGTAAGGAATGTGTTTGTACTGAAAACCTGAATATTCAGTTTCCAAGCTTCAAAATGTGATGTCTTGCATACTGCAAAATGTTGATATGATTTTACCACGATAAACAAGAAAGTCCCCACATAAAAGCTGAACAAACAAAAACTCTGAAGAACAGTCTACTATTTTGAAACCTTTGGCAAAAAATCCTAAATTGGCAGAATTCACCTGACTAAAAATTCTTGGGAACTGCTTTTTTGATTAATTCCTCGTCTTGCTAGTGGAAGATAGACACAGAGAGATCTGTATCCTCTCTACAAGGAAAGAGTTTAGATTATTTCCTTCTTTCATGAACGTTCAGGAAAATGAACATACTAGCTTTGATTTTTGAAAGAAATTACTTATCATGGTGTCCTTTTTAAAGTATTTTTTTAAATAGAAATCCTTATTACAGCACTCTTAGGCTCCTTTAAAACATAAGTGGCAAATAGTGTTCAGATGTGCCAAATATTAAAAAACACTGGGATGAGAGTTTGATTATGACTTACATGAAGGTTTTTTTCCAAAGTCCTACTCGGTGCCAGCAATCCATCCAAAATTGTATCTAGTTTATATTTTTTTATGTTCTATTGCAGTATTCAGATATTAAGGTACAGTTTTTGTCCTGGGTAGCTCTGTCCTGGTGTTGGCCCTCTGAAACTTTACCATCCAGAGCTGGGAGATGAGGAATGACAAGAGCAGCAAAACCGTCTGTGGCTGTGAATATACAAAACCACTAGAATGAATACCACAAGATAGATTATTCAAGATGATTTTTATTGAAAAAAGTTCTTTCAGCTTCAGTGAATGAAACATCACAAAACGAAAGGCGACCTCCTTGCTCTGTTAGCTCTTGCTGGATTTTGAGCCCAGGACTTGCCCTGTGCTTCTATTGGCGCTGTACCCAGCGCCACATACATATTTGTATGTGTATGTATATGTGTATACACATGTACATATATACATACTATATACATTTATATCTGCACATGACTAGTTTTGTTACAATAGACTATAAGAACTGGTGGTTAACATGAAATGTTACCTTTTAACAAGCAGTTTCTAAAATTGAAAATAATGTATGTACAGGTTTTGAAATTTGTAAAATATGACTGTTAAAAGGAGGCTATTTAACTGATGATGTTAAGATACTTGAACATTTTATGCCTCACATCTGTTTATCAGTTCTAGTTATCTGTATAAATGCATTTTAGAACCGATAGACAGGAAACTTGAATTTACCTTTTGATAAGAGTACAAGCCACTGTACATTCAAAAATTATTTAAATTTGCAAACACACTGTTCTATATGTAAGGTACTGTATGTAAAACTGTTTATTAAAACTATTCTGCATACTCTACATTTTCCACTTTTCTTCCTGATCTACATACAAATGTAAAAAAGAAGTCATTGTTATAATGTACAGACCATCAAAAATCTTTGAATGCCTTTAGAGGATGCATACAACTGAAAAATGTGCCAAAGATGGATTATCTGGGAAAGACTTTGCAACCAGTGCATTGAACTTTCATGATAAAACCATTGTCGAGGAAGAAAGCAGCATGGCTGGTTCATTGCTAAAATAAACCTACCCCAACCTTTCCTGTCTGGCTATCATGTCTGAAGTGAGTTATCACTCTTGATGTCCAAAGCAAAAGGTAAACCCCTGTGACAGAGAGGTTGCTATTTAAAAAGTCTTACCACATCAAGCTTGTAGGAGACATTACAGAGCTGTATGGTAACGTGGAAGTTAATTATGGCATCGTGATTGGCAACTTCGTAATGTAGAAAGAACACAAGAGCTGAGGAGCTGTTGATGTTTTTATAGCAACTGTTAATAAATAAAATACTCTGTGTTATACAGTTGGATGCTTTAACTGCTTCAAACAGTATGAATAGTCGAGTGACCTACTTGCTTTTGGATATGTGAGACTTTTTTCTATCTTAGCCACTTGCTGCATATCTCTGAATGTGGTACTGTGTGTACTGTATAAGCGAAGTGTAAATTCAGAGGAATTACTTTGAAACAAAGTGGAGTGTATTAACATGATTTATACAGCATACACTGTAGCAATATTATGCAATGTGTGTGCATGCGTGTGATGTAATATAACTGAAAATGTTACTGAAGGTGGAGGTGGATGTGAGGCTCCAGGCGGGAGGTTGGAGGTTTCCTTCTTAGTGCAGAGATGGAGGAATGGTATCCTGAAAAGGAGATTGTGAGGTCAAAGTTGAAGTTGCCTTTGCAGCTTTAACTTGTCTTCTGTTTGTATGTGTAATGGTCTCTAAATTTACATGAGTATGTAATTCTGTCTCTCGGGATCCTGCCTTACTCAGAATGGACTGTCCTTACAAAAACAATCTGTTCAGTAGTTTTTAATCTTCATTTCTTGTGCAGTCACGTATTATAAAAGTTTCTGCAAGCATTCGTATCTTCTAAGAAATACAATCTCAGTGTCCCTGTGGGTAGTGCTCTGGTACATTGTGTGTTGCTTGAATGCTTCACAAGCTTGTCTGAGTTTGCTTTCTCAACCTGTGACGTTAGTCTAACACGTCAACATTAGTTTTGGCCCCAGTTTCTCAAGTATTCAAAGGTTTGGGATGCTTTTGAAGTTTTTTCATGAACTCTTACAAGTCAAGTGCCATAAAAATGCGAAGTGTTTTGCACAGAATGTAACCTACAGTTGATTGCTTTTGCTTGTGTGCCAGTCAAACCCAATGGACCTGGCTCATACCAGTATTTCTTCTAGTTGGCCTTATCCAGAGACTTTTTCCAGGAGGCGTCACTTTCCATCTGTCTTCCTGCTTCCTTTGTAAATAAGCCAGGGACCTACACGCGGTCTGTTTGCAACGTCATTTATCGGGGTGTGAGTTGCAATTACTTGTGCTGCTGAAGGGCAGACCCTTTCTTAGGAAGAAATAGTATATGGTGATGTAAGGACTGCTTTTGGGTTTTGGGCACAGAAAGGTAAAATTATAAAACTTGCAGCCGTCTTTTAACTTAAGTTTTTAAACACTAATAAGCAAAAGGGAGATTCCATTGTATGGAAACCTTGTGATTTCACAGGACTCAATACCCGGCTCCTTGTCTGTGGGTTGGTGGCTGGTGTTTTTCATGCAAGTATCAGGGTGATTAATTTCAGAGCCTTCTCCTTCATGTGACTGTACTGTAGGCATCTGCATGAGGAATTCTGTGTTTTCAGTTGCAGTGATGACGGTACGACATCACTATTGCAGTTATAAATGAAACACAGTCTTGGTGACATGATCAGATATCCCATGATGGGGCTGCCTATCTTTCAGTTACAGAGTGGAGGTACTTCAAGTCTTGTGGCAGGGAATGGATTGGAAGATGCTTCCTACTCACCCTTTTCTTGGGTAGCTGTAGGTTGAGTAATGCCCATATTTTGGGTATTTTGGCCTTAGATACATAGATCTTTGTAAATTACTCCATAGCTGAACCATGGTAGAAGCCTGTTGTCTAAAATAGTTAAAGAAGATGAGTTGCAATTTTCTGATAGATTTCATGTATTTGCTGGGTGGCAAAGTGGTGTTCTTCCATGGATGCAGTCCTCCTGCATGGCTGACATTCGCCTGTCTCTCTTAATTTTGTCTCTACACTTCTACACGTGCTCCTCATCTGTCTGTTCTGCAGCTTGCATCTGTTTCTCCTTTCGTCCTTCAGCTTTCCCCACTCCGTCATCTTCTGTGATGCCTGCAGGGTTTCACTCCTCCGTTCTTGTGCCCATTTCTTTCTGGCTGCTGTGGGAAGCAGTTTTAGGGAAAGGTCTCCTCTACTCTTCTGTCAGACTGCAGTGTGTCCTATGAGCTGTGTACGGGTGGACTGTGTCTGCCATGATCAAGATCTTGAGATGTTTTGTTCCTTTAGTGAGCCTCTTCCGTAATCTCCCTCTACTCCCATCTGGTTTCTGACTTAACTACACTTGAATGAATATTCCAGTGAAAACCCCTCTGGCACTGTTGGGCTCCAGCACTCCTTAACAAATTGAAGGTCGGGATGTGAAGGAGTCTTTCAAACATCACAGTAAAATTATAAAAGCGTTTTAATGCTTTCAAACCAGAATGTTCTTCCTTGGTATTTGAAGGGAAACCACAACAATTTTTCTTCGCTGAAACTTTAAAAGACACTAAACAGACCCTGAACTGAACTGGAGCTTGATGTAAAAATCAACAACAAAATTAGGGAATGGGAAATGCCCTGCAACCAGGGGCTTCATACCAAGAGGTGTGCAGTGAGGCCATCGGGGCTACCTTGCCCTGGTAGTAGTTTTGTGGAGGTGCTGATGTGCAAGGGACATGCATGCAATGATGCCATGCCTTTGCCTTTGCGAACGGGACCCATCATTGCTGTCTCGGTTTAGAACACTGGAACTGTAGGTTTTCTCTCTCCTACTTTGAAATGTTGCAGTACATGCACCTTAATTTTGGAGTGCTTATTAAGGTCAGGGTCCTTATCACTTCTGAAAGGCCCATAGCTATTCTCATGTTTTATTAGCTGACACTTTTTTCTGTTGTGCTGAGTCCGTATGGCTTTAGGTGATCATTTTACAGAGGATGTTTGAAATACTTTGGTAATGGTTTTTATTATACTGTGTTATGTCCTGGGCGTGGGGGTCTGTCTTTAGCAATAAGTATTATACACTATGTGTATATCTGTTTATATATGGAAAATGAGTATGGAGCATGTAATGATGGTGAAAATACACTGCACAGAGAGCGGATTGTGCACTTGGCAGCTGTTCTGTGCCAGCCTGAACAACTCAAATACAAAAAATTGGAGACCTCATGGAGAAAACGAACTAGCATGAAAAATCATTCAGGAGTGAATTTCCCTTTCCATACACACTTGGCCTCTGTGTTAGCAGTAGACGAGCCAGCCTTATGCTATGGATTGAATAAGTAAAGCTAGTTCAGTGGCTGTTTGCTTCAACCAGAAGCCTGCCTTCCTTCCTCTAAAACTGGCCAGAGCCACCTCAGTTTGGCTGTAGCCACGTGCATCAGTGTATTGTCACTACACACTCCGAGAGAGGCAGCAGTGCACTACTACTGAATCTTCTATAAGAGAAGCAAAATACTTTCTTCTGTGATTTGTTTTTTTTATAATAGCAATAATGTTGACTGCATTCTAATACTCACAATAAAGCTCTGTTGAGATTGTTACGTGCCTGGGCTCCCATTCAGTGGATTTCTGTTTTGATGAGCTAGTGAGTGCTTGTATACATCTTAAAGCATTAGGGAATATTCAGTTGCATTTTTAGCCTGTCGTCAATAACATATGTGTAGTCATCGATATTTATTTGTATGCATTGCAAAGCTTTCGGGAATCTTCAGTTGTATTTTAGCCTGTGGGCAAATTACGCAATCGGTAAATTATTTACAGCACTGAATTCCTTTACTATGTGGCGAAGTAATTAGAAGATTTTTCTGTTTCTGAACTGTGTTGGTGTTTAACAGTTTCAAGATTTGACTTTTGAAATGCATTTGGTTCTTGAAAGACAAGGTCTTTCTACAGCACTTTCACAGGGATGACATCTCCTTTTGTGGGCAGGCGTCTGCTTTCTAAGGGTGTTTCTAGTCTTGTGCCTTCATACAACGTCACTACAAAACTTCAATTTGCTTTTAGTGATTTCTTATATTTCGGTATTGCCTACCAACAGTTGTTCAGGACACTACTGGAGTAGGAAAGAAGTAAGCAAACGATGCTAAGAAAGTTCCTGTCCTAGACATCCTATAGAAATCAGAATCCAAAGGAGTTACTAACAGAGAAATTGTTCTGTTGTTCGCAGAAAAAATAGATGTAATCTTAAACATGCAAGAAAGTTCAAAATTTAAATTCTGAGACAAATATTTTAGTCATTGTTGAAGGCAGTCTCAATGCAGTCTCTCAAACTTAAGATACTCCAAGATCTGAATGTGGCCATGTAATACACTGGAACTTCTTTAATAAGTCTGCTAATTAGAAAAAAAGAGATTTCCCGCGTCAGACCAAACATCTGGCCAGCCCAGCATCTTATCTTCAGTAGAAATACAGTGTCAGCATCTGTAGAAACACTGGCTTTAAAAGATCTGTACAGATTGTTTATGAATTTGTAAAGGGCGAGTGTCAGGAGGAAGGAGCCAGGCTCTTCTCTCTGATGTCCAATGACAGGACAAGGGGCAATGGGTGCAAGCTGGAGCATAGGAGGTTCCATGTGAACATGAGGAAAAACTTTTTTACTGTAAGGGTGACAGAGCACTGGACCAGGCTGCCCAGAGAGGTTGTGGAGTCTCCTTCTCCGGAGACATTCAAAACCTGCCTGGATGCATTCCTGTGTGACCTGGTCTGGGTGATCCTGCTCTGGCAGGGGGGTTGGACTGGATGATCTTTCGAGGTCCCTTCCAACTCCTGAGATTCTGTGATTCTGTGATTGGTCTTTCTCTGAATGTATTTCACTTTTGGTAAACTGAGGTTGGGGTTTCAAAACAATCTAAGAATAAAATAAATGTTTTTTACTTTTCATCACTGCAGTGCTGTTAGAATAGAGGAAAACTCTGTTATCTCCAATAGATAAGAAGAAAGCCATTTTACCTGTCATAGAAATGGTCCATTCAAATGTTCATTCAAATTCAAATGTACTTACAAGGGCTTCTTTAGGTTCTTCTGTCACCAAAGGCATTTTGCCAAATGGTAAATTATAATACAAAAAACTGACACGTCCTCTGCCCATTTTTCTGATCTAGCCAAGTTTAGTACAGAACTTGCTGGACCTTTCCCATCATTCTTTCAATCTGAAGAATGTGTCGTGCTTGATGTGACCGAAACTTGTAGTATCTACTGGGGCAGATATATATATGGCTATGCTTTTTGCCTTGTCATCTTTTAATTTTGCATCACATTTTTAAAATTTAATCAGAGATGATAGAGATAAGTGCTTCACAAGGTCTTGTTATTGCTCTCTGCGCCAAGATCATGTGAAGAAGATTGAAACAAATTTTTTGTGCTTGGGGGAAAAGGTACTGAATGTAGAACACAGTTCTTTTCTACTGTAAGTGTAATAAGTTGCTAACAAATGATGCGACTGTATGATTTTTACATAGTTTTCTTGAAAGGTGTGAGAGGATTGTCCAATATTGGTCATCTATTTAACACAGAAAAGCAGTTTGTTCTTTAAAAATAAATGAACGAATTAATACGGACATAATTTAACAACATTTTTGGTTCTTAAAATTTTTGCTTCCAATTTGCTGCCTTGTTCAGGAGGCTCCTGTAAGTTAATTTCTTAGGCTAAAGTTGACTTCTCAGGCCCAAGTTTTATTTGGGTGAGAGCAACTTTTCTGTGGGTGTAGATGTTTATGTGTTCCTATACAGGCATCATTTACCCTTGGGTTTTTTGATATGTCAAGGTTGCAGTTGCACAAACCATCTTTTCTCCTAAGAAAGTGCATGCAAAACTAAAACAATGAATAAATGCTCTGCTTCCCTCTTGAGCTCTGTGATCTCGATGTTTCATCACACTTCTGTTTCTCTTACCCCCAACAATTATCTTCTAGATTGAGTAGCTTTTTGTTCGACGAACAAAGCCCTCATTTCCAGCACTAGAGATTGTGAAGACAGCTTAGTTTCAAGGCTGTATTTTCCACAGAGACCTTTTCTGCTTACTCCTTTTCTCCCCTTCATTGGTGAGCTAATTTAAGATAGTCTTCCCTCTTTTCTCAGGTGCTAAAAATAGAGGTAAATTCAATTGTCCCTTCACTGAAGGTTATGCAGTGAGGCTTTTCTTTATTTGGATTTGACCAGCCATAGGTCACAAGTGCCTTTTTTTTTGTCTCAAGAATCTGGATTGTGCATATTGCTCTGTAAACTTTGTATTTTTTTCTTAAATCCACGGGCTATTGCATCCCATTGAACTTGTGTGTACCGAGATGCCCATCTTGGTTTGACGCACATCTAGAAGTGGTTTAAGTGTTGCAATTGCCAAAACTCATTTTCTCACTTTGTTTTTTAAGACTTGGCTGTTCTTCCCAACTTGTATAGTTCAGAGATTGTTTTCTGAGTGTTTCTGAAGGAAACAAAAGTAATCTAGGGAAACTATGTAGACAATGCAGATTTGTGCTTCTTTCTGTTAGTGACAGCCCTTCAATACCTCCTTGGTTTCATGTCTGCCTTACTCTGTTATTAGCTATTGATGACCTTTGGTAGCAGAGGAGAAAAGTGAGTAACTGCCTTAATGAGCTTGCTTCTCTCCCTGTTTGCTGTGCAAGGAACCTGAATGACACTTTTTACTAACTTTTGAGAATTGGACTGGATCAATGCATGCAGCTTCCCACACACACTCTGGGTATGTGTTTCAGTGGTTTGGAGACATTGCTGTACCTGTGAGCATCGACCCTGCTGGGCTAAGCTGTCTCTTGTTGCTTGCCTGCAACTGCCTCAATGGAACGTTTACCAGACACAAACCTGATGCTCTTAAAGCGTATCTGAGTCAGAAATATATGTCATGGTCAAACTTTCCATCTTCACTGATTCAGCCACCCTAGTGCTGATGCTGGCTATTCTCTATTTAATCGGATTCCTTTGCTCTGCATGTACATTCCCTATAAATGCTACGCTAATCCAGAAATTCATTTTCTTTCTGTGCCTGCTTAATCAGGGCTGTTACAGGGTTTTTCTTCTTTATGCCTGTGAAGGTTGCCTTTTTTTGGTCTGTCATCTACACTGGACATGTTCTTCATCTTTTCCCAACTTGATCTTTCTGCGGATTATTGACTTTCCTCAAGTCCAGAGCCAGGTTGCTTGGAAGTAAAATCCAAATATAGTCCCACTGATTTTAAAAAGGTTACTCATGCTAAAGCAAGCTTGTGCTGCTGTTAGAAATCACACTTACCATTTGTATCCAACAGTATAGCGGTGTACAGCTCACACAGAGGGATGCTTGGATCACTGTTAGCACAGTCTTGGTCTGTAGGAGAGCATCAGTAGAGCTGTTTTTAGACTGCCTAGTGCCCATGAATCACAAACAAGGGTGC
>NW_010188740.1:60624-123836 GCF_000695765.1 Mesitornis unicolor
TCTTTCCTGAAATCAGCCTAAGTCTAGACTCAAACGTGTGCTTGTGTTGTTATTTAGCTATTTATTCTGGGTCCGCTTGTTCCAACCACCTTTGCACATGGTGAGGGCGAGTTCTCGTAATTCCTGGTGCAAGGATATGCAAACTTAAAATCGTAAGAGGTGGACAAGTAAGAAGTGGTACTCTGGAACCAAGGAAGTAATATTTCTGATATGTTTTAGGTTGAGGATCTTGTGTGTAATTAGTACCAAAAAGCTTGACTTGCTTAATGGTTACACTGATCTTGCACCTGGAGGATGAAGCGCAAGAAGCAAAGCTGTTTCCCACCTAATATGTGTCTAATATTGTGTTTTAATAAAGTCCATGTTACAGGTGGGAGTAAAAGCAAAAGGATGAATGTAATTGTCTCTGACTCTCAATTCCCTTTACTCAGTGGAATCAGTGCATCTATCCTGTTTTTTACTTAATAAATGCTCATATGATTGGTTGTATTTTCTCCTAGTGCTGCAGTGCTTGGAGGCCTGTCCCCTCAGCAGGCTTAGGCTCTCTAGATACACAAAAAAGTGTACTTCTGATACCGAGTACAAACTCTGCTTGCACCACAGTGCAGGTGAGAGCCAGAGCTCTGGCCGGGGTCATGCCAACACGCTCAATTAGTGTGTTGATTTAACCAAATCCCCACTGCTACACCCTGGGCCTGCTGCTGCTTGTTCTCCTCTTCCGTGACCAGGCTCAGTAGTGCTCCCTGGAGCGGGGATGAGAAGGAGCTGAGGAGAGCCATGAGGGCCGTTCCAGGTGAACGGGCCTCTTGCAGTTTTTTCAGAAGCATCATATGCGTCACTCACCCAATTCTGTGGCCAGTCTAGCAGTGCAGAAGTGAACCTATCTGCACGATGCTTGCTATAAAAAGGCAGGTGAAGGCCCCACGGGTGTGCAGGGCCCCCTCACTGACTGCAGGGGATGGAGCTCTCCTATTGCAAGATGGGCTCAATCCCATTTTGCACCCTTCTTTGTTGCTTTATTGGCATCGCAACAGCCAATATATTTGGTAAGTATGCTTGTTCTGTCCCTCTGCCTGTGTCCAGTAGTGACTGTGCTCCTGTGATATTTGTGCTGCTCTGTGTATTATTGCAATGAAGTATATAATAATCTTGAATCTTATACATTGTAAGCTTAGGTAGTTATTGTGTGCTGTGCAAACTGAATTTGAGCTCCAGATTAAATGCTAAGCTGTAAGGATCTTTAAACGGTCAGGGTTATCTAGTTTAGTACAGCTGGATTTTGGTTGAGTGGAAAAAAAACTCCACAAACATTTTCTGGAAGAACAGACTGGGCTAAAGCAGGAGTTTGGGTAAGAAAAGGTGGTGATGCAGAGATGTGAAGGTTCTAAAATTATATTTTCTATTTGTATGTGCCATCATCTAATTAGGCTTGAACCTTAAGATACTGGGTAGTCTGACTGCCATCCCCAGTTCTTGGTCTGAGTTTGATAGCCCTGCACAACAACCAGTTTGAATCACTGATTAATCTCTTAATTCAAACATTTTAGTAGACTCTCTCTAGCACTGTACAAAGGAATCTCCACACATCCCAGAGCAACTGGCTCAGAGACATGTTTGAGGTGAAAATGGTGAGGTTGGCCTGCTTGTGGATGTCTATAAGTGAGCTTGTGAAAACTTTCATAGGAATTTAAAAGGACATAGTAAAAACCCACAGAAACAGAAGTGATTGAGAGGTCTTAGGTGCACAGAAACCATCTGTGCTTTAAGAAGTCCCTAAGTCCCTGAGCTACAAATTACTGGAGGCTGAAATGCATTCAGAATACTTGTGATGTATTTGCATCACTATGTGTGGTCACGCTCAGACTAAATACTGGATTAAGTGAACTTTTCATATAAATCACTGTAGCTATGGTTTTGTTTGTTTGCTGTATTTTTATAGAACTAGTCAATGGAATTAAAAACATCACATTCATTGAATTTTGAGGGTGGGGAAAGTGTCAGATCAACTAATCTGTTCTGTAAAAAAGGACCTACTAAATTTCATCATTCTTCCAAAACAGTATCCAAAGGGACTTTTGAATGTATTAAGAACTAAAGAGTCAACTGTTTTCTTGTTAGATGACTTCAGTAGTTGATCATTTGCTCCAGTAAAAATTGAGAAGTGCTCCTAATTATGAATTAGTCTGATACTAACTGCTAGACATTTATTCTTTTTAGGTCTTCCATGAGATTAAGAAATACCTCTCCTTTTGCTGGAATAGCGAGTGACTTAGCTTCAATAAAGAATAAATACTCAGAAACATTAATAGTGGTGTGTGTGGTTATGGCAAAGGGCTGTTTTGTGGTGAAAGCCACAACTAACTCTGAGTAAGTGAAGTACCCTGGGTACCAGAAAATAATAGACATACTGGTACAGAACAGAGCTAAGACTAATTAAAAACAGGCCTGGGAAGGGGGTTCACGAGCATCACTGTCATGTGCTTATCCTGCAGCTGGCAATGCAGCGGGTTTGTTCAGTACTTCCCTCAGCTGTCCCATGCAGAAATGCACACAAGGAGCAATGGGGAAACAACCAGGCAGGACCCATGAACCTGGGGATTTTACCACATAGCACTGACAGTAACAGGGCTTTGATAAGAACAGACCTGTGGTGAAACCACCCTTATGTGTTTACCCTCTTGCTGCTTTCAGAGTATCAGACAGATTCCCAACCATTACGTCCATGCGAACTCCAGAGGGAGAAAGCTTTTTCAGGAGGAGAAACCTATGTTCCTCAGTGCTCAGAAGATGGCCAGTTCAGGTAACTCATCACTGCTATTTCTCTGCTGTTAGGTGACATGACCTTTCATTACTAATGAAAGCTTTGGCTTCAGTTTTGAAGAGCCTCTGTATTGGTGGGCTGGAGGGTGAGGGGTGCAGGAGACTGGAGGGACTTCTTTGGACCATGTTGCAGATCCAGCCTCTCCTGAATGAACGCTGTGTCACTCGAAATAATCTCTGGGTTAAGAGGTCGATTTAAGATTAACCTTGGTGACACCATTTGCATGTTAAATACTTGGTGCAGGTTGTTGTCTAATGAAACTGTTGTCTTTGCATGCATGCTCATGGTCTGTGATCAGTGTGCCATCTGGCACGGCTAGGCCAGGTTGACTTGGAGAAGTTATCCACCCTGCTGTAAGTGGCATAGTTGGATTTCCTCCTAGAGGCAGTAAAGGAACCAAAAAGTCAATGGAGAACAGTGATTTAGAGAGCAGTATGTTGTTTGAAGATGCAAGGAGTTAATGAGTTGAAGCTGAGGCTGAGGGAAGTAGAGATTGTAATGTCCCCTACTGTTGTGTTATTGATGTTGCATAGAGTGGGTGACCTTGACTGTTCTAGATTTGGCTTAGAAAATGTTTCAAAACATATGGTAAATCTCAAATACCGAAAGTCAGAATTCTGTCCAACCTGGTTACTTCCTGCATGACTTCCAAGTCTCTTATCTGCAATTCCTGAAGACTTCAGAGAATTACTAGAATTAAGAGCTCCAACCAGGTACAGTTACAGTCAACAGAAACACAACTCTGTTTGATTCTGTTATTTGCAGTGTTGAAGTACTTGAACTTGTTTGGCTTGCTTTAAGATTTTTTGTGTCCCTTACTGACTGAGGGCTCAGTCACTAACAAAATAAAATATGTTACTTGTGATCTCCTTCAGGACAGTTCAGTGCAGTAGGAATGGTCTTTCCTGTTGGTGTGTGGATGAGAATGGCATTGAAGTACCTGGCAGCAAACAGAACGGCTATCCCATATCTTGTGAGTCACAAGTTTCTATTTTTGTTCAGATTGGGTAAAAGGCTATTTAAATCTGTATTTGAATTGCTAAAAAGATAGCTCCAGACTTTGATGGACTTTGTAATTTGCTGGGTCTTTCTGGTGGGAGGTCTGGAGTTTCTTTGGAGGTGGTCATGGAAACCTGATACACCGAGGTGGTCTGTATTCATGAAGGTCACAGTAAATCATGAATGAAGATCAACTTAGTGTATTGGCTTTTGAGTTGGAGGGCTTCAGCCCTATCTGTGGTGGATTTCTGTATATCAATTTTCATGACCTTAAGTCCACCCATGTCCTGAGAAAACTCAGCTATTTTCTTAAACATAAATGGTTCTGTACTCAACAAATTCCTCCCTCTAACAGTGCCCCTCTCTGGTACTACAGGCTTATCCTTTTGCCAGCTGCAAAAGCAGAGAATCTTGGTGAGTCGATACATCAACAGCAGCAGCATCTCCTATGTCCCTCAGTGCCTGGATTCAGGAGCTTTTGATGTGGTGCAGTGCGACACAGAGCTGGGTCAGTGCTGGTGTGTAGATCCAGAAGGAATGGAGATTTATGGCACCAGGCAGAGGGGAAAGCCAGTGCGGTGTAAGTAATATTCAACAAAATAGTGGGTTTTGTAGGGTGGGAAGGTTTGGTGTGAATGAAAGGTAGTGGATCAGGAGCTTGTGCTGCAGCCTACACTTATCCTATGGAAGTATAGGTGTTAAAGTGAGTTGTTGTGGTCTTTGTTTCATTGAATCACAGAATATCCCAAGTTGGAAGAGACCCATAAGGTTCATTGAGTCCAATTCCATGTTCCACATAACAAGGATACGAGACATTTAGGTGTCCATGCTCAATGTAGTGAATCTAAAGCCCTTCCAAACCATGGGGTGGCTAATCAGCTGTTTGTGGGAAGTTAAAACACCAATAAACATTTGTTTCCTGTCAGGTCCGGGAAATTGTGAGATCCGAGACCGTCGCATTCTGCATGGGTTTGGGGAGAAGAGCCCACCCCAGTGCTCAGCAGACGGAGAGTTTCTGCCTGTCCAGTGCAAGTTTGTCAACACTACAGACATGATGTTTTTTGATCTTGTTCATAATTATAACAGGTAAGAGCGTAGGCTTCTGAAACAGGGAGGCAATCATCCATGCATTGTCAAGTCAATGTCTTACTGCTTTTTATTTTTCCACATGAAGCCCTTCTTCTGTGACCCAATATGATGTGACTTTTTGTTAGTGAATGGACCAAGTGAGAAACTTTTTCTTCTTAATTAAATGTACTCGTTTAGAAAAGCCTGATATTCCATGCCTGCAGTCTAATCAGTGTGTCCTCACACACCGGCAGATGCCACATTATGATCTGTATTTGGAAAAGTAGCCAGGGCTACCTTGACAGATAAACGAGGTAAATGCGGAAGGACGAGAGGAATTCAAATGTATGTATGAGGTAGGAAAGACGGTTCCCGATGGGAAGTGAAAACGATGGGAAACTCCAGTCCGTTGAGGCAGTGCCAGAGTTGCTCATACAGGTGAACCAGTAGGTGGTGAATGGATGTCCTGACATATGAGTGGTTTGGGGTGATTGGAGATGGCTGGGGAAGGCTTCAAAATGCTGGATCAAATCTTTGTATGCTTCTTGTCAGCAAGAAGCTGTTGTCCTGTGGAGGAGCTGGGAATTAATGCTCAGTTGGAGAAATAAGGGATGGCTGAGAAACAACCACAGGGACAGGAGTTCATTTCGGTGCAGTTGTTCAGACTCTCCAGAGAAACCTTTTGGTCTCATGAAGTGCCATTATCTTGGCATCTCAGTCAGAGCATTTCTCCGGTGGAGGGCAGTGGAGTAAATGTGATGTCTCGTTCTGAGTCGGCTCTGTAGTAGCAAGGGCATTTTATGGTAAATGTCAGTTTTGCTGTTTTGAGGGTTTTCTTTTTTAATTTAAGCAAAACTGAAAGGCAGACCCAAATGCACAGTGCAAACTTGTCAGGGCTTTGGGAGAGGTTATCTTGGCAAGAGCAAAATAATCTGGCTTTTTTGTTCGCTGGCCTGTGCAGTGTGGAAATTCTAAAAGAGCAATTACAGAGGAGAAAGCAATGCTTTAAATTAACTTTTTTTTTTCTTTTTCTCCCATTGGGAGATTTGGCTGCAAAGTCCTGCAAGATTGGTCTTTTCTTATGTCTGTATCATGTAATCAATCTCAGCAGGATCACTTCACTCCCAGCTGCCTACCTTTCTAATTATGGCATTGACTTAACCCGTTGCCATCATATCTGAGAGTCTCAGGCCATTAATATGTTTATTTTCACACTATTCCTGCCTGAAATGTCATTATCCTTTCCCATAAACAGGAGGCTCGAATATGCAGTTTAAGGGTTCCAGAGCAAAGGACTGTAGGAGAACAAGGATTTAAACCCGTATATTATGTTTATGTGAAACTGGTGGAGAAACTTTCTTTGGTTCCACAGACTGACTTCTGAAATCTATACATGTCTGACACTAACTCCCTTCTCAAACTGTTTCCTTACACCTTCATAAATATTCCAGAATAAGTCAGTATGTAAAAAAATAAGATAAAAATAAAAATAATAAAATGAGAAATTCAGAACCTTAGAGCTAAGAATTTCCCAAGAATAAGACTTTTGGGAATAAAGATGAGCCCAAATTTCCTGCCTCTCTCTGGTGACTTGGCTGCTGTTACTTGTTTTATATAGACTGTACACAAGTCCTACTTGGACGGGCAGCCCTACAGAAGGCTCTGTAGTAGACTGGGGAGAAAGATCAAAAAATCAAAAGTGGAGTAGGATCATTTTACTTTCCTGCTATGATTTACATCAGACTGAAGACCTTGTGTCAGTGTCTTTATTCCAGCTCACTGGAGGTTCTTCTCTATTATGTTCTATTTTGTTGGCAGTCGGAAAAAAAACCCGTGATTTGGTTTTCTCTCTCTGTTCATAGTTAATAAGAAAGGCGGCTACAACTTAACTGGCACACATGAAACATAGAAGGGGTTACTTGCAAACCTGCTCTTGAAGGTCAGTAATGAGTTGTCTTTGCTGGAAGCCATGAGCAGAGACTCACAGTTGGAAGAAAAGGTCAACAACCTCACATTAATTTACTTTCCAGTAGTTTTGAGTGCAAGCATTCTTGTTGAAATACGTGGCTGCACTATAAATTTAACCATAACTAGAATGTAGTCATCTTTGCTTCAGCATTTTATTTGGACTGGGTCTGATAGATGAGGTGCTCTCTATTATCACTTCTCACCTCAGGGGCTGAGATTGAAAAAAGGTTGAGAAAAGAAGCGGTAGGAAGTGAGTTTTCCAAGTGAGGTGAGCAAAGTTCTGTCCTCTTGTTTGCGTGGGCCTAATTTGTATCCGCTTGTGCTTTATTTAGCTGTGCTCTCAACGTGGAACAAAAATAACCAGAATGACAGGATGTGACTACACATCTGCCCCATATAAAGTAGTATAATTATGCATGTGATGACTTAACATCGAGGATGGAAGAAAACAGCATGCAGAATCTTTTCATTACATCCTGTCCCACTCAGCTAGATGCTGAGAGGCTGCTGTGATGAGCTCCAAGGATATGAGCGGTGCAGAATTCTGCCTTCGAATATAGAGGCATTGCTCTTCTAAGAAGAGAAAAGATCATATTCCTCATTGGGCAATGGCCAGTGTATGATAATTCAGGGGAGCAGAAGCACTTGAAATGTCCTAAGCCATTTATATCTGTGTGTACATAGAAGACCATAAAAAATATGGTATTTAGCTGTTTATATCTTAAATTTCATTGATTTAGTGCTGTACGAAGTCCCTTCATGCCCTGAAATACGACAGTGGTTGCTTTTAGCATGCTAATGTCAGCAGTGAAGCAGGATTTGACAGTCCAAGATGGAAGGAGTTCATTGGCTTTTAATGAGAGAGTGCCAAAGCTGAGGGATGTGCAAGCTCTGAGAGGGGGCACCACTGATTAATGCTGGGACAGCCCCAAGGTTACCAGCCACTTCCTCTGCCAGGGGTTGCTGTCACTTTGTGCCTTCCTCCAGCCTGCGCTGTGAGGTCCTGAGGGTGCAGCAACATCTTCAGCTCTCCTGGCAAGAGGTAACAGAGCTCTCAGGCTGACTTTTGAAGGTGGCAAAGGCTCTTACTCCACTCCCCTCACCTCACCATGGGCTCTGAGCCACATCAGCTTTTCGCTGCATTTCTCAGGGGCACTGCACATGCTACAGCAGCCCTGAGGCTGCAGGAAGGTGTCACTGGTCACAGTTCCCATTTCACAGAGTTGCTGTAAAGTGCTTTGGCACATTAACCTTTTTCCCAGTTGATCAGGGCCTAATCCACCATGACTCTTACTGCTAAGTGTCCTTCCTTGGGAAAAACCTCCTTCGTGTAACTCTCTAAAGGTCTTGAGCAGAAAATTCCACCTCTCTGTTGCTAGATTTTCCTAAAAAAGTCACATCCAGCTGGGACACCAGACCGTTATTGTATTTCAGGTTAAGGGTATGCATCTGTAAAATAATATGGTTATTTTGGAACAATGATATGATTATTTTGGAACTTGGATAAGTAATTCTGCTGGTCATATCGCCTGAATCGAGAAAAACTTACCTTCTCTTTGCTTGGAGAAACCCTAGAATGTCTGCCAGTTAAGATCACATTTATTGTGTTTTTTCCAACTCTGACCCTATTACGTTTCCTTACTAAATCATGGCTTTGCTGGAATCTGGCTGTTGTCACTCCTAGAATATTATACTGGAAACTACCACCTCTTTGATCTCCAGAAGTAAGAGCCAATCTCACTTGTAATATGTTTAAACCCCTTTCTCTTTAATCTGTTGAGCCATGCTTGCAAAATGAAAAAGATTAATGAGGTTTTTATCAGCTTTTGTGCTTAATTCGGTGCAGAAAGTGTATATAGCCTGTGGGGAAGGGGAAACAACCTGTTTGTTTAGGCACTCTGCCATCTTGTGCGGATTTGTGGAAGGAGCTAATGAACGGGAGTTGTAATAACATTAAGCCAATGTCCATCTATTTTACACTCTCTGGCAGGCTTTCAAAGATGAGACTAGAATTGAAAATGAGTGTTAGATGCTGGGTACCTGCTTAGGAAGGGTCAGAAATCTGTCTGAAGGGAGATTGTCCTGTGTTTGTTTAACAAAATGACATTTAGGAGACTTGTTAGCTGCTGAATCCATGTCAGAGCCTAGCCGCCATAAGGAGACCAAAGGGTTTTGTAATGGCTTTGTGCTCTGCGGACATCCTTGCTGTACAAATCTGGGAGGGAAACACGGATGATGATTTGTTGCTGTCAGTGAGCCTCCCTGGGCTCTTCACAGGAGCCTGCTTTTCCTTCCAGGCTCCCGAGGGCTTTCCAAACGTTCAGCTCCTTGCGGGAGGCATTCCCGGAGGTCTCTGGGTACTGTTATTGCGTGGACAGCCTGGGGAGAGAGTTAGCAGACACTGGTAAGTACCCTCTGGCGTCTGATCCTTTACCTTGAGTGGCTCTGAATTCCCAAGGAAAAGGGCACATAACAAGTATCAGTCTTCAGCTTCATTTAGAACATGGACTTCATCCTTGCAAGAGGTAAGAGCACTGTGACCAGCGTAGTGCCCATAGGAAAGACTGGAGCTCACTGGTGAAGTCCTACCCTGAGGAGTAGCACTTCAGTCAGCAGCAAGTGGAGCTGTGCTCCCTGGGAGCTAATCCTGTCCTTTCTGAGATGGTGGAATGGGATTTCTGAATGAAACCTGCATCTTATTTAATGTGCCCAATTAGCAAATTCAAGGGAATATAAAGGGTCTGGAGATCAAACTATATTCTTCTTGCTCAGGTAGAAACATAGAAGGGTTTGGGTTGGAAGGAACCTTTAAAGATCATCTAGTCAAACCCCCCTGCCATGGGCAGAGACATCAGATAGAAGCACAGACTCATTAAGCTTGGAAAGGACCTCTAAGATCATCAAGTCCAACCATCAAGCCAACACCACCATGCCCTTAAGTGCCACATCTACACATTTTTTGAACATCTCCAGCGATGGTGACTGGAGGGCCTTCCTTTTCTGTCACAAGTTCAGGATACTTTTTAGGCATATTAATAGTTGGTGGGACACTTTAGAAGAAAGAATGAGTTTTCCAAGAAAGAGGAATCAGGAGGTCAAGGACTTCCAGCTCCACTTCCCTAGGTACTGGGTTTAAAAATAATATTAATAATAAAAAGAAAAACTGGGAAAAATAGAAAACATGATAGCTTAAAATTTAGATGGTTGAGAACTTCAACATTTAATACCCGCAAGGGTGAGAAGTTCTCAAAATGTTTGTGCACTCAGGGAAACTACTACACATCTTTGTTTTTGGTATACAACCAAAATGATTGGGAATTATTTTTTGATAACATCCATTTCCAAAATTTCACCAATTACTCTACTGCAGACTGAACCTAATAAAACCACAACACAGTACCAGTTACAGGATGTTCCTCCTGCTTGTTTTGGTAGATGTCAAGACACGTAGCTAATGACTGGGCACACAGCAATGGGTTATATGGGGTGGTGTTTAGGGTTATGCCATATAGGTTCACATATGGCCTGTTTAGAGGACTGGTTTTCTTTCTCCCTGATAGGCTTTCAGTTCTGCTACTCTGATGTAAAGCAGGTGATTTCTGTCTTAAAACTAGGCTGTGTGCTAAAGGTCTCTCTTCCCCAGGCTTGGAACTGCTGCTCGATGAAGTTTACGACACAATTTTCTCTGCGCTGGAGCCTGCCCGCATATTCATGGAGACCAGCATCTATCGCATCCTGCAGAGGCGGTTTCTGGGGGTGCAGCTGGCTACGTCTGGCACGTTCAGGTGTAAGTAGCACCCAGGTGGCACCTTGTAAATGAGGTGACAGTTTTGGAGTTTATTTATATGTAACAGCTTCCGCTGGGGAGAGTCATTCTATGAGTCTCTTGCACTAAAAACGTATAATAGCACAGTTTCAGTGCGAGAATTGAAGTTCTTGCATTGCAGCTGGCTTTTAACCTCTGCATTGTACATTCTTACTAGCAGATTGTACTTGTCCTCCAATCAGCACTTTCCCATGCACTTGAAGTTCACATTAGTTCAAATCCCATGAACTCTTCATATGTCTTGCCCTGAGATTATGGAGATGGATCTGATGATTTATTAAATTAAAAGCCTGAGAAAATGCTCCGTAATTTATGATGGTATACTCAGAAATAGGAAGGATCTTGCACTCAATCTCCGGGAGGCAACACAAGGGTTTGTTGTGCCTTAGCCAGCATGGCTGAACTTCTGGATCTGCCCTTGGGCCTGTTCCCTTCTGGTTGGGGCAGGCAAATAGGGAGAGAGTTTCTATGGGCAATGAGCTCTGTGGGACAGGAGGCCAGGTACCTCCTTCTCTCTCCTACACTGGATCTCATGAGAGTTGCCTTGGCTGGGATGAGTTTGAACCTCCGGTGTGATCCTTCATCCTCCCATCCAAATTCCTCTGACATTGCTGTCTGACCCTTGCTAAGGAGTTGCATCACCAGAGATATTTAGCAGATACTGATGTAAGTCTTCCAGCTGCGTAGTCACAGGGTTTTTCTACTTCTGGGACAAACAGATCACTCTGGGGAGTCTGGAAAGCATCTCCTCTCTTCTGCTGCAGTGTCGTGCAGTGAGCTCTGGCTGTGGCTGGGGATGCAGCAGCCATCAGCAAAGACGAAGCTGTAACAGCCACAAGATGGAGATGTGACCACGTTCCTCAGACACTGAAGGGGATGGCTTTGGTGACTAACCCAGATCCCACACTGCCACCTGAAGCCAATCACATTAGAAAAACTGTCAGATTTCCTTGGTGGACAGGTTGTTCTGATGTGATTCTCTTGCTGCCTCATCCTGGTAGCTGAGTGTAGCTGGAAAGCTCATGAAAGTGAGAAATATTTAGGCTGTAGGACTACAGATTTATATGAACAAGCAAAATCTCTGTTGGAACGGCAAAGTCAAGCACTGGAGAGATCATAACTCAGATTTGCTTTATGGAGTGTTGGCTTCTCTGCCATTAAGGCCAGTTTGGCTAGAATAGGGTCTTTGGATCACTGCTGAGGGATGTGAAGAAACTGGATGATCCCAGACCAAATCTCAAGAGTCAGGTGCAGATCCTTTTGCAGGAGCAATGCATCATTCTCTTCAGAAACATTGATGTTTGCCTTCATCTCGGTCTCCCAAGCTGCACATCTGTCTCTGTTGACCAGCTTTGCATTTGCACTGAGGGCTGGAGCTCACCTCGCCTCCAGCACAGCTCCCTGAGAGAGATGCTGCTACTCTGCCTGCCCACAACTGTGGCCAAAAATGTGTTGAGGTTTTATTTTCTGTTTAGCTTTCAGAAATAAATGCATCCAGTAGAAAACCCTGGGGTTTTCTCCAGGGGACAATAGAATGGAGAATTTGCATTTTGGGCTGGTACTTGAAGTTTCACTGAAAACAGTCAGGAAATTAAACTTTTTTTTTTTTCCCCCCAAATAGGCAAACAATGGGATACAGCAGAGGTGGCTCTGAAACTTGAGGCTTTCTCTCCTTAACACACACTCTTTTTTTCTTCCAGGCCCTTCAAAGTGCGAGGTTGAGCGGTTCGCAGCCCTGCGTTACCAGCACGCCTACGTGCCGTCTTGTGATGCCGACGGGGGCTACGCGCCACTGCAGTGTCAGCAGGGGGGACAGTGCTGGTGTGTGGACACCAAAGGGCAAGAGGTCCAGGGTACAAAGAGACGAGGGCAGCCCCTGGCCTGCGGTATGTGCAAGGTTTGGAAAAGGAAAAATAATCACATTTCTCAGTGATTTAGAAAGAAACCTGAAGGACAGTTCCCTTCTCAGCTCTGACAGATTCTGGTGTTCAAAAACTGGGATCTAAAACCCTCCCTGGGGTTAAGAGCCACATTCTAATAAATTACTAAATAACATATTCTTTTTCTTTTCTTTTATGACCTTTCTTTAGTCTTTTAGTTTTGTACACAGTGAGGCTTTCCTTTGTAACTGTGGTATCTGTCTCTTGACTCCAGGAACTGGGGCATTAAGTCAGAATATCAGAGATAATACAAGGAAGCCATTGATGGTGGTTTTGGGTTTTACCTCTTTCCTTCGGTGAAATGCTGTGGCATTTCTAAGGCATCTCTTATCCTAAGCATTTTTTCCCATCTCTGTCACTACATATTTGACCGTGAAAATTGCTACATTCAGTAAAAAAAAACCCAGACAATTTGGAAAAGGTGTATACGTTTGGGCTTTTAGAGAAGTTATTAAGAATACACCATCAAGTCAGTGCCCCAGATGGAAATGACAGCAGAAATGTCAAAGGGCTGGAGGGGAGGAGGAAAGTTAAAAAATTTCACTCTGAAGCGCACTACCTAAATATTCAGGATTGCGCCGGGGGCTGGGAGAGCACAAGGTCGTGACACAGGGGCCGCCCTCAGGGAAGGTAATTTCTGTGTCTGCAAGACATCGTTTTACCACGCAAATAGGGAAGGAGGAACCTGCCCTGGGTGTCACGGCTCCACGTTGCTCAGAGAGCTCTGGGCACAGACAGGCTTACTGTGAAATGAAAATGTTTGCATGCCTCGGAGGCTGATCACCAAGGATATTGCAGGGGATCCTGTGAGGCCATGCCATATGTTGGGACTGGTTGTTTTCTCTTTGAATGGGCTCTGTTGAGCCTTCCTGATGACTTTTTTTTGCGTGGGGGCAATGACTTGAGGCTGTTTGCAGCTTTTTTTGGCAGACTCAGGAAATTTAAAGAGGAAAAAAAATTTCTGCAGAGGTTTTGCAGACTAACTCCTGAGAAGGTATTTCATGAGGATATAGCTGCAGTCTGTGTTCAGACAGCAACATGCCGTGCGTATGTCTCCAGATCTGCTCTGGTTTATTTCTCTTTAATATTTTCAACTCATGCTCAGCAGCGTGAACACTGGAGGAGGCAGAGGCGGAGGTGTGGGTAGCATTTCGGGTACTCGCACGCAGTCCTGATAGAGACATGCTCCTTGTCAGACCTTTATAGCAAATTCACCCTGGCAGTGCTTTTGTGTTCATTCCTTCTCACTCTGCTTTGATTTGATTCAACAGTTGATAGGAAGGGAAAGCGTTTAAAGACCATGATCCTACATTTGTTTCGTGTTAGCATACTTGCGGGATTGTGGCTTACACTAAGTTATTGGTCCCCAGAGGAATGTTCTTCATCCCTCTTACCAAGAGCCAACACTGAAAACAGAAGGGGCCCATCTTACAGCAAACGCCTTTACAAAGGGACGACTGTGAGGGACCCTGAGCTGCTGCCAGGAACTGCAGAGCAGGACAAGGGTGCAAAATGAGGAGTGAGAAAGATGCTGATCACAGAGCCTCAAATGACTTGCTAATCTATTTTAGCAGCTTTTAAGGTTTCCAGCTTTTACCCTTACTATTAACAGGATTTATGACTGCTTTATCATATTGCCTGAACATGGAATAAATGGGGATGGGATGGGGAGGCCAAGGGAGGCCATGCTGAAGCAGACTATAGCTGGTTATTCACCATCCTGTGCCCTACAGCAGCAGCAGTGGTGCTTAGGAGAAAGCATGAGAAACATGGGAACTGCATGCAGCTCCTTATATCCTCCCAGGTTAGAGTGGCCCCAGACTGGAGGCTGAACCCAGAGGCCTCAAAATATTTTTGCATCCCTTCTGTGTAATTTTGCTACTTTTGCATCCCTTCTCTGTAATTCTGCTGCTTTTCAAGGAAAGGTAACCATGTGGTACATGATTCAAGCTTCCGTGTGTGTTCCAGAGATCCAGGCAGTGCCACAACCATGCTATCTGTTTGGGTTTTGATGTTTTTATATCTACTACGTCTTTCCTTTTTTGATGTCTTTTGAGCCTTAAGCTGGCATTTTCAGAGATCCTTCTTCAGGGATGTGTTGCATCCTAACTTGGAGGCATTGCTGTCTGTGTATGAAAGTACAGGTGGGGCTGGATGCAGACACATCTGTGATATAGCTTGGCCCAGGATGTGGGTGGCCAAAGCCACTGTTGATACTCTCAATACCCTGATATTTGACCATTTTTGTTGAAATTTTGTATTTATTTAATTCAGACCTTGTTTGTGAATGCCACCTGGTCTTTAGCACTCCATTACTGCTAATTTTAACAATTTGTTTTCAAACCTCTTGTAATGAATGCTTCACCATGAAAGTGAAGATCTAGGTAGGAAGCCTCCATGAATTCCTAATTAGTGGGCATTGGTTCAAGTAACTTTCTGTTTTTCTGCAGTCTATTTGTCTGTCTTAGGTTCACATACTGCGCCTGGATCATCAGAGGCTTTCATTAGAAACAGGCATCCTACCAGAGAGTTACCTTGTTTGGAAAAGACTTTATTCAATTTTTTAGCCATAGGAACAGGAATGAGGTTTTACATTTGGAAGCAATAGAATCAGAAAACACTTCAGAGCAAACAACTCAGATGTGGTGAAGGAAGGTTTCCTTTCACTTTCTGTATTGACTGGAGAATTTTATTTATAGACCATATTCATCAGAAGTTCAGATTTCCTTCTCAATATGTGTGATGCGTAGTTGAGGTACTAGAGACAGGTTAAACTACACTTTTATGTGGTTTCTGCCCAGACTTCTCAAAAGATAGCCACAGAGTTACAGGTTTTGGAGCTTCTAAAATTTGCCTTTTTAAAATCTTTGTCTAGGTGAAGAACAAGAGTGCATCTCCGAGAGACGACGGGCCTTGTCGAGGATCTTTTATGGCCCTGCTGGGTACTTCAGTCAGTCCAATTTGTTTTCCACGCCAGATGTGCAATCAGAGAAAACAGCTGGCTTCTCAAGACCCTGCCCTCCCTCCTTCAAGGAGATGTTTCTGGACTCCGGATTGTCGTCCCCAGTTGCACAAAGCCCATATGCCAGCCAGATTCCCAGGCTGGAAACCACCCTTAGTGAAGTCATAACGGGGATGTTCCCGTCAAGGGAACTGGCTCAAGTGGCACTGCAATTTACTGCCAATCCAAAGCGTTTCCAAGAAAACCTCTTTGGAGGAAGGTTCTTGAAGAATTTGATCCAGTTTAACTTCACAGGGGCACTGGGCACTAGTGGGAAATACAGCATTGGCCAGTTTTTCCCACAGGAGGATGTGGCAGAGAGAGGTAACGGCCAAAGCCTTCTGGAATCAGCTGAGGCATTTTCTTTAGAGGTATCAAAGGGGAGTTCTGTTTTAAGTAAACCTCTTGTAAGCAGCTTTGGTCATACAGTAACTCTACAGGACAATCAGAACATGATTAAATTCCTCTCTTCTGTCCTGGAACTACCAGAGTTCTTTACTTTTCTTCAACAAGTGATTTCTGTCCCCAAAAGTGTTGCTGAAGATTTAGGTGAAGTGGTGAAGCTAGCACTGGGATCCAAAGACTGTAGTGAGGAGCCAAAGGACCTGTTTGTTCCAACATGCACCAAGGAGGGGAGGTATGAGGAAGTTCAGTGCTATGCGGGAGAGTGCTGGTGTTTGGACACTTCAGGTAAGCAAGTTCCAGGCTCAAGAGTTCAAGGCAAACGTCCAAGGTGTCCCACTGAATGCGAGAAGCAAAGGAGAAACCTGCAAAATGTGAAAAAAAGCCTCCCTGCAGGATCAGATCTTTTTATTCCCTCTTGTACCAAGGATGGAGACTTTCTGCCGCTCCAGTGTTATGGGACGAATTGCTTCTGTGTTGATTTGAATGGCAGGACTATTCCAGGAATAAAGGGAAATCCTGGAAAGCCATTGCAGTGTAAGTCTTGGGGACTGGGAATCCAAAGATGCTTCATTATTGTATTGGAATTTAACAATTCTTTCTTTACGCTTTAAACCATGAACCTTCTTTAGTCTTTTAGCTCAAGAATATATCCTCAACTTGGTAGGATGTCACAGGAGTCCTAACATAGGAGAGTGATTAAAAGGCTGACAGGTTTCTCGTAAAGGTTGTGCAGTCAGGCCACAAAAGTGAGTCTCAAATGACTTGTCAGACATCAATTTGACATTGCAACTTGGTTATAGACTATTTTATAGCCTCTTTTGCCCTTCTAGTAATGTAATACAAAGGAGGAAGGAAGTGCATAGTCTAGGGGTATTTGTCTTTCAAGTTTCTGTGAACTGAAAGTGGCACATCAATAGGGAGAGCATACCAAGAGAAGAGCCTACTCATTTTGGAAGGAGTAGCAGAGTACCCAGCAGATGATAGTGGTACATGGTGAAGGAGCTCCTTTGACTAGCAGTTTGCAGAAGTATTGTGATGATCTGAATTGCTATGGGATTTATATCTAGCACCTGATCTGTAGTGTCATCAAAAGCTAACAGGTTCATAATTCTCTGGTGCTCAAAAGGAGATGAGCTCCTATGTTTGTAGAGTTGCTTGGTGGCAAAATCAATTTTGGCTCTGGAGATGGCAGAGAAGGCTTCCAAAACAAACTCCCTCCAGCGTTTTGAAAGATAGTATTTTTATATCCAGCTGCAATATTTAGTAGAGAATAAGAAAAGAGGACAACAGAATCTGAAAATTCTGGTTAGGTCCAAAGGGAAATAAAATCAGCATTATCCTGCTATTCAGATGGTGGCTTTTGCAGAGATTGGCTCAGTAAGAATTAGCTGCCAGATTATCAAGTGTATCTGGAAATACCTAGTTGGTCTGAACAGATTCAGGAAGGCATTTAGCACCTATCCTCACCAGTAAGAACTACATGCATCTAATGTGCTCAGATGTTTGTTAAAAATCATAGCTAAGTTCATCTTTCAGTGCTCACATGCCTTTAGAAATCTTACCTTGGTCCAGCGTAGGAGCTCAAGAGCATTTGACCTCTTAATAACAGGCCAGAAATGATGATGTTGGTGCTGGGATAAGTGACCAAGTTTTAGTAATGGTGTTTATAATGGTAGGGGGTATTGTGTATCTTCAGTGCATCCATAAGACGTGCTCTGCATGTTTTTCTTTTCCCCAGGCCCAAGTGCTTGCCAAGTTACAGCTGGTCAGGAGTTTCTGAAGGCTGTGAAGCTCCTGCTGTCAGACCCCAGTGCTCTATCTCAGCTCTCCAGCATCCACCTCCCGCAGTGTGATGCTGAGGGGGCCTGGAGGCGGGTGCAGTGCAGTGGCCCTCCGGAGCCAGCCTTTGAGTGGTACGAAAGGTGGATTGCGGAGAACAATGACGGCAAACCTCTGCCCATTGCTGATCTATTGAACATCATAACTGGATATAAAGAGGCATCTTCCAAAGGCTTTTCAGCTTTCATTAAAGCTTTGTATGAGGCCGGGCACCAGAATGTCTTCCCAGCATTCACCACATATTCCTCCTTCACTGATCTCCCACCTGAGGTGCTGGAAGGAAACGTGACCTATGGATCTGAGAACATTTTGCTGGATCCATATACATTCTGGCAGCTTCTGGGTGAGCAGTTGGCCTATTACCCAGGACCGTACACTGGTTTCAGCGCTCCATTAAGCCACTTTGAGCTTCGTGATTGTTGGTGTGTGGATAGCAAAGGAAAAGAGCTGCAAGGAACAAAGGCAGAAGTGAACCAGGTCCCGGCATGTAAGTAACACATAAGCTGCAGTGTTTCTGGTCTTTGCTTTTACACCACAAGAGGAAAATCCTTTCAGGTGCTGAGAGGTAAGAGACAATGACTCGGTGAAAAGATCATCGATACTAGTATTGTCACTGGCCACCAGAGGTGGGTTGTCTCATTTGTGGTAAATAAGTGGTATCTCAGCATTGGGAATAAGGAGGACTAAAGTTCCATAGCAAGTTTGTGTAAATTTTATAATTTGGAATCGGACATGTGATGCTTTTGCAAAAGATACTTAGCCAGAAGACAAAAGACACTTTGAAGTTAGAAACAGTGTATGAAGAATTGTATGGAAAATTCACAATTACACTGTGATGTAACAGATTTTCAAGAATGCCTTAAAATGAGCCGATATGAAATTTCTTTACTGTTTCTTATGCAGTCAAGAGTAACAAGTATCCCCTAGAAATCACTAGGAGAAGTGTGGGGCCAGCACTGAAGTTTAGTAAGCCCTCTGGCTAGACATCTCCACCAAAGCTGTTGGGCCCTCTTTGGGGTTACTTCAGCAGATGACTCACATTATAAATGTAGTCACTAAAACCATTCTCATGACATAGTAATTCTCCAGCTGGGAGGAAGAAACTGGACAATGAGTGGCAAGCTTCTGAATGGGCAAGGACTGCTGGAGATGCCAGTCCTGTGGCCTAATGGGGAACAAGGAGGAAGAAGCAGATTAGCAAAGAGTTTAGTGGAAAAGCTTTCACTGCACTGATGCAGTGTGTTGAACTGACCTTTTGTTTCCTTTCTCACTCTCTTTTCTTATTATTCACTTTTTATGGCAGTGGCTGAGGGGTACTTCTGTAGAGACATTAACTCCATTTGTAACCAATGAGAAGGAGGTAACTTAAAATCATCAGGCCTTTGGCCCAAGACTTGGAGAATGTTTGGGTGATCCCTGGTACTCTTGGACTCTTGTGGTTTTATAGCTAAGTTTTGACAAGTCACTTTTCCTTGCTTCATTGCACAATTGAAAACCAAGCAAATGCAGGAGGAAATAGAAGATGCTAATTAAAAGACCAGCTAGTTTTCACATGTGAATCTTTGTTGGATTTAGATGAAAGGCATTAAAATACCCTGTGGTTTTACAGGTCCTGGTATATGTGAAGGTGTTAAGCAAGAAGCCATGACATTTATGGAGGAGGCAGAGCAGCTCATCCTAGCATCAAATAGTTCCCACTTCCCTTTTGGAGAAAGTTTCTTGATGGCAAGGGGGATACAGCTCACAGACACTGATCTCCTACGTTCTGCTCAGCCCTACGAGTCGAAGGTGGTGGTCTCTGAAAAGCTGTTATCAGGCAGTGACTATGCTCTCCAGCTGGCTGCATGGTCAGGTAGGTGAAAGAGAGATGAGAGCTAAATTAAATGGATTAATGCCCAGGAACTGTGCAAGAGTATTCTATGTCAGATTCAACTTTGCTGAAAAAGAGGTGCAACTCAGCAAGTATTGTTAATCAGTGTAATTTACCTGCCAACCCAAGAGCTGGTTTTGGTTGTCTTGTGAGATGCGGTCTATGTGTGAGACCATGCATGTATAAGATCTGAACACCTACTGGCCTTCATGTACTTGCAGCATTTGTTAATTTGCCCTCTGAAGTGCAGAGAACAATGAGGTGTTCACAAACATGTGCATTTAAAATATATCTTATTAGGTTGGCCACTAATATATTTCTTTTACTTATCTTTTATAGTCTTGCATTTCTACTGGCAGAGTCACTTTACTTCAAAACGTTCTGCTGGGGAAGCAACACAGCTGGGATTTCTCCCTTACATCCCACAGTGTGATGGCCTGGGAAACTGGGAGCCAACTCAGTGCTATGAGAGCACAGGTGAGCAATTGCTAGCAAGATACTGAGGGCTGTCTGAACAGACTAAAAGTAAGCAGATTTAGGAGGTGAAGTGGTCTACAAGATGGGTGGAAAACTGACTGGGGCGAGGGGCTCAAGTGACAGCTCAAAACTCAGTTGATGTTCGGTTGCTTGCTGCTAGTGGTGTTCCTTGGGGGTCAGTTCAGGGGTTGGTATTGCTCCTTCATTAATGATCAGGACAGTGAGATGGAGTGCACTCTCAGGAAGTTTGTGGATGATACCAAGTTGCTAGGAGTAGGTGTTATGCTGCAGAATAGGACTTCAATGGTAGAGTCTCACCAAAGCTGCTACATTTCCATTCCCACCACTGCTGTCAGACATGGTCTAATGCCTGGAGAGCAGATTTAACTGTGACTTAGATTTGCTGACCACTTTCTGTAGTGCTACTAAGGATGGAAATCTTCCCTGTATGCAACAAAACATCCTGCAATATAACATGTAAAATAAAGCTGCTTTTCTTCCCTGGCCAGGTCATTGCTGGTGTGTGGATGAGAGAGGACGTTATGTCATGGATTCCTTGGTCTCACGCTCAGCAGAACTTCCCAAATGTCAGTCAGTTTTTCTTCTGAAATATTTGGCTTTACCTGTTCTTACAAATTTTAATATTTATTGAAAATTCTAGTATGATTTATATGAACCAAGGCTTGTTTCTAACAATTGCAAGAAAAGAAAAAAGAATTTTCTGCTTGTTTTTCTAATTAATTTAATTTCACTATGTGTGATTTTGGCCTGCATGATTTGAGAATGAACCCTCTGTTGTTGGTGGCCCTGCTTGAGCACAGGGGTTTTACCAGATATCCAAACAGATGTCTCCAGAAGTCCCTTCCAACCTCAACTACCCTGTGATTCTGTGGTTATCAAATGCCAATCAGGAATTTCCTGCCCGAGGCTGTAGCAGAGCCTGCTGGAGATGTGCAAAGGAGCTGGGGATGTACCCCTTTCTCTAGCTTAGATTTGAGAACTTGATTTTACTTTAATACACGTGTGTGTTTTTCCATTTGCAGGCCAGACATCATGTCAGCGATCTCGAACCAATGCCTTAATTTCCAGCTGGAGACAGAGTGGTTCAAAGCTGGATGCCTCTACAGCTGATCTGTTCGTCCCCTACTGCCTTGAGGTGATTTAACATGACCAAGGGAGGAAGAAACAAAACCTCCCTGGTGTTTCTTACACCAAAGTCCTGCACAATTTCAGTCTGTGCTCCTTAAAACATCCCTTGTTCATTCATATTAACCTGAAAGAAAAGGGTAAGACAAAACAAACAGTGGATGTTGCCCTGTATGAGGCAGAATATAAATAATTTTGAGATGAAGACAAGGAATAGGAAGCTCTGTCCCTGCCTATGCTACCCTCCTACAGGGTGGCCTCCTTTTGCAGGGCTGTGCTTAAAAGGTGCAACTTAACTGCCTGACATTTGGAGGCCTCTTTCTTCCTGAGCTGTGGGAGAATGTCAGGACGAGGGGAAGTTGGATGCAGGTATCCCAAAATAGGGTCTGTGATGCTCTTGAAACATGGCAGTGAGCAGGATAGAGCCCTGAGATGGGCAGGGAGCAGATATTTCAAACCAAGATTATAGCAGAACTTCATCTCAATGGGCTTTCAGTCTGTGTACCGATTCTCTCAGGGCCTGATCCATGTATTAAATTAGGTAGACTGCATTTTGGTGGTTCAGGTTTCTTTTTCTCATGTTGTATTAATGAACAAATAAAATCTAATCAAATACTTTAACCAACATTTGGGATATGGATTATGTATGTCTGTATTAATACACATTGCACTGCAATGACATGTAATTTATTGTTCATAGACAGGAGAATACGCCGTGCTGCAGAGATCCGATGCAGATACTTGGTGTGTAAATCCTGTGTCAGGAGAAGTGCTCCAGCGTGGCAGCAAAGATTCGGATGGCAATCCCCAGTGTGAGTAAAGCTTTGCCCACAGCCTGTGGTACCAGTGACAATGTCTCATGCTTTGTGGCTTTTATACTTTCCTTTTCAGAACCATGCCTGTGAAAACATGGGGGGCTTACAGTTTAATTCCTGACTGGTGTCATACATACAAGCACATCATCTCTGAAAGGATATCAGAAAATAGTTATCTTTTACTTTCATAAAACCAGGAATAAACCGATCTGAAATAGACTAATTATCAGGCTTCTATTCAGTTTTACCTTACATTGATGACCACGACAGAAAATTCTTTGGGCTCATGGATGAGTTTTCTAACCCAGCGAATTCTGACCTGTGGGAACTGGGCCATGTGCATCCAGTGAGTCCATTTTACATGATCCACAACCATTCCAGGGAGTGCAATTAGATCTATAATACCTTTATATTGTCTTCACATAAAGACAGAAATGTTGGTGTCTCTTAAGAGATGGCAGGTCCAGAAAGTTGAAGACTATTTATAAGAATTGGGATGCCCTTTTGGAGCCTGTGCCCTGGCTCTGCTCTTTTGAGCCATACAAGCAGCCCAAGAGCCTGCACGTCTGCTGTGCTGCTTTCTTCAGTTTTTCAGCCAGTGATTTTCTGCTTGCTATGTCCCATAGGAAATTTGGGACAATAGTCTGCTGGCTTCAGGCAAACCTTCTCCCAGAACTTCTGTAATTTGGTAGATAATTGCTCAGGAGAGGATAGTGAGTTAGATAGTGCTTTCATCTGACTCAGCAAGACTGCTTTCTTTTTCTTATATATGGAAAAAATTCTTACTAAGAAAATTAATTTGTTGTGTTTTTTTTTTTAATTTAAATTTAAAATATCAACATCTAATACACTATCAAATCTATGGCAAAAAATATGTAAATGCAAAATAAATACCACTCTTCTTTCAACTATTGTATTGATGCAAACCCGTATAACTTGCATTTTAATCTTTAGAAAAAATGTGGAAGTAAATTTTTCATTTCTATAATGATTCAAATTATGGATGGTTTCATGATCACTTCTCTTTCTTTCTTCTAATAAAACAATCTGAAAGCACTGCTGTTAAAGTCTTTAGGACAATTCTGTACATAAATATAGGTCACTTCTGCAAAGCATTAGTTTGTTGTCTTCCGTATCTTGCAATGAATTTCTCTCTTTAAAGGTCCTAGTTTCTGTAATATGCTGAAGTCTAAGACTGATTTACGAGAAGCTGGCAAAGGCTACATCCCACAGTGTGAAGGGAACAACGGGACTTTCTCACCCGTGCAGTGCAGCCAGGACCAGGACAGCTGCTGGTGTGTGTTTGACAGTGGAGAAGAGGCACCAGGGACACGAGTACGCGGAGGAAGACCTGCGTGTGCACGTAAGTTCCTGCCCAAGGTGTATTGCTTCTGAGCAAGTCCTGGTCTGGAACTTGACTCAGGTCCTAACTTTTTCTGGTATTTGGTTGTATTTAAGCTTCTTTGTTCAGACCTTTATAAGACTTTTGTTCAAGCAGTATGCTTATTTTTGTGTTATAACAGATTTCAGACACCTACCTGGGCATGGTGTCCAGTTTTCTTCAAGTGCTTTGTCAGGGAGAAAGGAGAATGGAATAGATCTTTGACTTTTCCTTATTCATAGAATTGGTTAAATCAAACCAGTTGAGCTATTAAACTTCACTGAAAAGTCAATCTGAACAGCTTGCTGCAAACTTGAACCTGTTCCAGTCTGAGCTGGCTCTGGCATTAAAAGTCATTCAACTGACTAAAATAAAATTTGAAAAATGTATGCTTCTGCCATTCCTACTCTTGGCTTGTGACCAGAGTTGTGAAAAGGATGTGCCAAAACACTACCTTTTCACAGAGTATTTCCTGCATGACCAGAGCTGCAAAGCACTGGAATTCACTCATGGTTTCCAGTGAGATGTCCAAATGGGAGACATTTCGATAAATTTAATTTGCAATGGTCTTTATACATCTCCCAGTCACTGAAGTGAAGCAAAACAAACTAAACTTTCTACAAGGCTATGCTCCAACATGTAATGATTAGTGGAAACTAGAGATGTAAAAAGAAAGCCTTCAACCAGTGCCTGCAGGACCCTACTGTTTCCATAGTTCTTTCGTTTTTTTTAAATGAGAGGTGTTGGTAGATCTAGCAAAACAAGACCACATGATAACAAATTGCTTCAGTTTCCTTTTCTGACCCTGCTAGATGAAGAGCAACACATGCTCACCAACCAAATACCTGATTGTGTCCGCCCAACTGGCTGTAAGGCGTTGTAATCAATGAGAGAGCTCCTCAGCCAACTTGGAAACCGGCACCACCATCATTTTCTTTGAACTCTCTTGTACCTGTAGAGAGCTATGCGGATGGGATTTTATGAGAAGCCTCAAGGAGACCCCAGGATTGTATCTGCCCCATGCGGTGTGGTGGTGTGTGAAGATACCCAACTTAGGTCTGAAGAGTTGAGCTCCAGAGCTAGGCTGGTGTAGGCGTGTGAGTGTAGCAGTCCAGTCCAGCTTCCTAGCCCTTCAGAGGACCAGAGCTGACCAGTCTTACCAGTACAGTGCTGCTGCCATCCTGCTTTCAGGTTTGGGGCTTATATCTCTGTGGCATATGGGGCTCTGTGATATTTATTTTGTTTGGACCAGCTGGAGGAACTTAACACAACACCAGGCACTTGGCAGTACGGATTGACTTTCCGATGGGCTCTGAAGGGAGTGTTTCAAGCAGGCCAGAGAAAAGCCGGAACTAGTTGTAAATGTTAAGTCCTTGATATCTCCTTATCTCCATAAAAACTAATTTTCTAGATATCCTCATAAATTCCAAGGGATTTTTATGGAATATGTTCTAAGGAGGATGCAAGTGTACCCTGAGATATGCCTCTAAGATGATTTTACATTTTGCGTGCACTTCTGATGTTTCTTGGGCTCCTGTAATGCTGTACTTTTCCTAGAGGAAATAGTGACTGAATGATTAATGACCTTTCTTTTTTGAAAGGCTGAGCTGAGAGAGAGAACTGCGTTGAAAATATAGTGGAAACCTGGCTTTACTGAAGCTATTTGTTATTTTCTGCATAGGAATATCGTTGAAATAATCTTTAATGATTTTCCTGGATTTTGAAATAGCAATGGAACTTTTTCATACTAAACAACTTAGTTATTGTGTAAGAGTAAAGCAAAAGTTATTTTTCCCCTCAGTCCATCCAGCCTTATATCTCTAGTCCTGGGCACTACTAATTATTCATGAAAAAGGTAAGGGAGTACTATCTCTCTATCTTCCAAGATCCAAGATCTTGTCTATCAGCAAAAAAAGCTATTGTGGTGGGAAAATATGATAAACTTCTCCTCCAACATCAGAACAGACAGCTGTAAACAGCAAGTAATAACTTCACAGTGCCCAGTGCATGCAATAAGGTTTTCATTAGCTTAATCATTTCCATCAGAGGTAGAATCCAACTTTTTCTAGTTGACATGCACCAAAGAGATGATGCCAAGTATCCTAGCATTCCTCACGTGTATGTCCCATCCTTATGCCCACTTTCCATGCCTCTGAGTGGAGACAGAGGGGATAAAGCCTTCCAGAGAAGGTCCTAGAAACAGTAATTTCCTTATGGAAATCTTTAGAAACGCCTATGAAAAATGAATATTCAGCTGCATTCTGATTCACTCCTACGGGAGTGATAAATTGGGGCAGAAATAGAAGAATGATAAAATGGGACAGACTTAATAACGATAGTATATGAGATAACATCTGTAGAGGGATAGATGAGCAAATTACTGATTGCGAACTGAAACCTGTGAGCTGTGCCAGGAAGCCATCCATCCCTCATGTTTTAGGGGCTGGTTATTTCTCTGGTTCACACAGCAACCCTCACTGGAACAGATGGTAAAAAATGGTAGCAGCATACGGTTGAGACTGGATTTGACTTGCTGGATATTGAAATGTGTTAGAGCAATAAAGAGACCACAGACTGATTTTTGTGTACTTCATATTAAGAAATATTAATACAATTTACACGTAGGGACGGATGTAGTTTACATGGGTCAGGATAAGTATTATGCTGTCTTTTACAGTGACAACTTTTGGTCCTCAAATATCAGAAATTTATTAAAAGCATGGATGCCAGGTTTCCAACTTTACTGAAAAAGAGTCTAGAAACAGAGTCAATGAGTGAAAAGGAGGAATGTAGTGGCCCCGTTAACAGTTATTGCAGAAAAGATGCTATAAAGGAGACCTGGGGGAAAAAATGCATCTGGCAATTCAGAAAGACAGATACAAAAGCTTCTATTTTGACATTGTAATGTTCAGGGTTGGAAAACAAATACATACTGTGCATGCTGGATCTCACATTCATCCTGCAATGTTTTAGGCTTTAACTGAAACAGCCGCTAAGCTAAGGAGTTAATCTCCATATCTCCATCAGAAGGGCAGAGAAAGGCTGCTCAGTCCTGAGCTATCAGCAGTGTTTGCCTTCCTCCTGGGCAGACAGGGACTGGTCTGAGCATTGTTATTTGGAAAAGTATCTGTACGTACACCAAACAAGTGAACTGCATGAAATGAGAACCGCTTTTTCTTTATATTTATTTCTAAGTGAGGAAGTTGTTTTTTTATTTCCTATGTTTTGTACCTCTAGAACTTAGAAATGTTTTATTATTTCTAAATATATTCAGTAATTAGGTTGGGATTTGGCTAATATTGAGTGAAGCAGTTTGTTTGTGCTGATAAGTACAGATTAATTATCATTGTTGTTAGCTTGCTATAATGGTCTGTTACAGTGGGCTAGCAGGGTTGACATGGGTGTATTGATGTGCACTGATAGAATGAGATTTGTGCTCTAACTCCAAAGCCATATACTTTAGTTGAGGACCTGCGGGGTCACCAGTAGCATCCTGCTGCTGTTGAAGATACCATAGTCATGAGCTCCTGATCTTAAAGTTTTCAAAGTTCACTCTAAAAGGAATTGAGATTTTATTTTCTTTAGCTCTGCCACTGTCTATCTTTTGTAAGGGCTTGTTCTGCTGATGGTTAGAAACCTTCTTCTCATTTCCTGCTTAAATTTATTCAGGACTGTTTTAAACTTATCTGCTCTTAGAAGCCATACACGTATGTTTCTGGACCCAATACATTACCCATCAGAGTCAATATGTGTCTTTTCATCAGCTTTAGTAAACTGAACCATGCTGACATCAAAACAGATCCAAGTTGAGCTGAGTGGGAAAGGCACAGGGCGCTGTCTAGGTTTTCTCTGTTGATACGAGGGTTACGTGGACTTTTTGACTAGAAAGGCGTCACAGTGTGCCACTAATACATACCCTTTCTCATGTGCCTAAAGGTCCACAGTGTGCTCTGCCATTCGGGGCCTCATCTGCTCTCAACGGAGCTGTATTTTGTGAAAATGTTTCTGGGCAGCCTTCGAGCGTTCAGCAGTGCTGGCTGGTGTGTCGCCAGGGCTTCCACAGCGCCGCCTCCACCACGTCCTTCCAGTGTGATGTGCAACGGCATCGATGGGTCTCGGCTGCCCCGCTCTACCAGGCCTGCCAGAGTATGTCTGATCTGCTGGGGGTTGGGGAAGGCACAGAGCAATGTAAACAGATGTATAGAAATGCACTTTCATTGTGAAGATACCATGTGATTGACAGTACATAACATGTACGTGGGAGTTGCTAAATTGAGATGCAGTACATTAGTCCTGTCTTCTGCTATCTTCATCGCTGTCTCTTGTCTGGCTCCTGTGCCAGATACAGTCCTGCCTTTCCATAATAATGTAGCTATAAATAGTTATTCAATCTATATGCAGATTTTTCTTTGTTAGTTAAAAGATGCTGGCACCATGAAGTGATTCTGATGGAACCACTTAGTCCTGGAAGAACAGATGAGCGCCAGATGTTTGAATTTGGCAGAACTTCACTGTTTATTTGCATAATCAAGTCACTGTTACTTCTGCCTCTTTTTGCAGCAGTCTGCTCTTTAGGATTATTGCTGTCTTTGTTGGCTGGCTTGTGGTATTTTTCAAATAATTTTTCCTTCAAGAAAAGAAATGGCACTTGAAATCTTGGAAGAATCAGTTGTCTCTTCAGAACTTATGTAGTTAGATGCTAATGTTGGCCTTTTCAACTATTTCAAATTATTTCAATATTCAAATTATTGATTGAACACATTCTGATCAAAATTGCAATTTGTAGCAGTGCTGAACTTTGAGAAATGCAGAACTTGATGCCAAGTTCGCAGCTAATCTTCATCTCCAGAATGGGTTTAAACTCAGTCTGGAAACCCCTGTATTGACACATTTCCAGTCGTACCCCAGGTCTTCTATTCCAAATGTAAATGATTTTAAGCTTTACGTTTCAGATAGTTTTGTCTGTCTGTAGTCATGTTTGCTAGGTTTCTGTAGCGTGTTATGAAGTAACTTTATTGTTTGCCTGGTAGCAGTTGTATGACTGTGAGGACAGAGGGGAGTGTGTGGCAATCTGGTACAAGCTGCTGTTTAATGCAAGCGAAGGACTTTCCCATTAATTTATGTTTGAAGCACAGCATGGTTTTAAGGAGCGAGAAAGCATTTCCAACACATCAGAAGGTGATTGAATAAACTTCATGATAATGGAGAATTCATCACAACATTTAGTAATTTGTTCAATGGATAATTACACACACTCTTAAAAATCTTATTTCCCATTCTATATGTGTACACTTAAAGACTGTGATTAAGTCAGCTCTTAAGTAGTCTCTGATAGAGGGGTTTGTGCCCCTTTTTTTCCATGCTGGGATGGGGGATTGTACTTCAGCAGTGACACTTGTACGTGATGCAGCGAGGGTCTGTGGAGTTGTTGATTGAGGCAGAGCTCTGCCTTGTCCAGGCTGGTGGGATAAAAGCCAGCTCCGTTTGGAGGTGGCATGACAGCATCACCACTGAATTTCGGATAACAAACACTCTGTGAAGCCTGGGCTCAGCATGATTCCTGTGAAGACAAGAAATTTGCAACTTTGTTTTTCTGTCCTAAAACTGGATAAATAGATTTTCACTGTGTGACTGATGAGCTCATGGATTTCTCATAGATTTGTGTGATTTGTGTCACTTTGGTTTGCTATCAAAAAATTGGAGGGCCATTGTAGATGTCCACATCAGTGGACAATCAGATTTATTCTTTCCTAAAACTTGATTGCCAGTTAATTTGGCAAGCTAGGATTCTGAAAGCTCATTTGAATTAGTATCAATTGCTTTAATAATTTAATTACTTTTTTAATAGGAGTCTTTTAATGATTTTGTCTTGAGGGAAGCAGAGGTTCACAGGTCAATAATTCCTCTCTTCCTCTTTCTTTTCTAAGCATTGGCTAAAGCTTCTGAAAAATCATCATTTATAATCCAGATCGTTACTTATTCTTCTGTAGATTAGTGATCCAGTGTAAAATATCTCTTTATTATTAAATAACTATATCACCTGGCTTGGCTTTTTCCCTAATATACAGCATATGTATTTATCAAGCATATCTCTTGCTGCTTATTATTTACTACTGACAACTCCACTGCTTTCACCTCGAAATGAGGAGATGCTATTGATGCAAGACCAAAATGCCAGATCAGTGTTGTCTTTTCTCAAAGTAACTTTGAAAGTCAGCTTCTACATTAGTGAGGCTACTAAATGCCCTTTCTCCTTAACTTTTAGAGCTCCAATTATTTCAGACAGTCCAAGCTCAAACACACTTTCAACTACTACTGCCTGCTGAGAAGACTTGTAGCTCTGACTACTCTGGATTACTCCAGGCATTCCAGATATTTATTCTGGATGAGTTGAAGGCTCATGGTTTATGTCACCTTCAGGTAATTTCAATTTCTTATTCGCTGTTGTTGTTTGGGGTTTTTTTGTTGTGGATTTTTTTTTGTTGGTTGAGGTTATTTGTACTGGAAAAAAAAGGTGAGACACAAAGTAGAACTTTGCCTGTTTGACAGAAGTGGAGGAGCAGAACATGCCATGAAATCTGTCAGAATTGGCATCAATCCTATGTGGATGACTGCGAAAATAGGGTGTTTAGTCTCACTGACCCCATATTGGCAGATCAGCTTAATTGTAGCCATAGAAGCCATATCACATCAGTCCAATATTTATTAAAAAATATGTTTTGATGGAAGAGAACGTTTTGACTGTTCAAACAGGCTAAGATTTTCTTTTTCTGCTTCTATTTGTACAGGCTTTTTTGAAAAATTTTCTTTTGAGCATTACACAGTGCAAATGAATAAGAGAAGGCAAGAACTGGAAAGTTCTCAGGTTGACTAACCATGATTTCATTTAATTTTGAATTCGAGGTAAATGCCTTTGGAAATACTGCTTCGGTTTCTGCCTGTGATGATGCCACTGTCTATGTTGAATGCCTGAGCGTGGACCGCCTGGGGGTGAATGTCACGTGGAGGGCTCAGATGGAAAACATCCCTGCAGCTTCACTCCCTGATTTACATGATATTGGTAATTTTATTTATTTTTCCCCTCTGATATTTCTGTGAATTAAACCTGCTTTGCTTTTAATTGTTTTGTTTTCCTGTGTCTGCTCTTAGGAGACACTAACAAGGTATTATAAATGCACACTGAAATTGTCTTTATAACACTGGAGCTGTGTTTTTGAGCTTTTGTTGGTGATATATTTCTCTTTTCAGGCTGGGACTGCAAAGTGGAAAGGAGCTATAATTGAATGTTTCTTTCAGATAGGACTGCCTCTTGCAGCTTCCTTAACTGAGATTGAAAAGTACTTTATCGGGCATGTGCTGAACTGTCCCAGATGTTAATTTCCACTGGGCAGATCATCAGTGGTGGAGAAGATTGTGTTCCTTATGGAGCTGGACTCAGAGAAACGCAATTCACATGTTGCCAAAAATATAACCAATTTGTTCCAAGGTTGTTTTTTTTCTCTCCTTTTCTTTCCTTTTCCTCTTTTTCTATTTATTATATTCCCTTTGACATAAAAGGATGACCCTTACCTCAGACATCCTAGAGCAATGCTGCAAAGACCACTGACTGGCAGATCTTTGCTGTGATTTCCAAGCAAGTTAGGGATGCTGTGAGGAACTTCTCTGAAAGCAGTAGTTCCCTTTAAAATAAGAGATTTGAAAGTTCCAATGCCCTCTGTGCCAGCTTTTCTGCAGTTTTACTGCTTTGCAGTGGTGTTCCTAGCACTAAATATAAATAACTCTGCCTGCACGTGTCCTTCCCTCTAACTCTGGGACTTGGAGACGTGTGCCCTACTGATCAGAACTGAGTTCAAAAGCCTTCACGTCACAGACAGTGGCTGCAGTGGTTGTGTGACTCCTGGCTTTACAATTTGTTTGTTTTTACATCCATTCACTTGCTCCAGATTATAAGGGAAACATGAATATTCAAGCAGTTTGCAGAAAGTGGATCAAAGTATAAGTGTTTTTGTTTTATATTAAACTTCACTTTTGAAAGTGTTCTGCTTTGAGGGCATTACATTTGTCGTGGTTTAGGGCTGGGCTGCCCACTAAATCCTGGACAGATGCTCTCTCTTAATCACTCTCCCCTCCTCAGAAGGGAAGAGAAAAGACAATAAGGGAGAGAGACTTCATAGGTTGGAAAATAAAACTAACAGATTTAATAAAACAATAATACTAATACTACAAGATAATAATGTAAATAGGAAAATAATGAAATAGATACAAATATGTACAAATGCATATATACAAAACCAGGATAAAATCCTCCCCCTACCCTCCCCCAATGACGTATACATCACCAAAGGCTCTGCGGAGCCGGGCACTGGAGGAGTCCCAGACCAAACTCAGCAGCAGTGGGAGCAGGATGCAGAACACACGAATCAGGATCAGAGGCAGATGAACCAGCAGGGTTCTGCTTGGACCTCGGCCACTGCAGGATCGAGATGAACAGAAAAGTCTGAGATGGAAAGGCTCCAAGATGGAAGAAGGGTCAAGACCCTTGTGATCCCTCAGCTTTTATACAGAGTATGATGTATGTGGGATGGAATACATAGGTGGTCAGTTTTGGGTCTGCTCTCCCCCCACCCCGTAGGTGCAGACATGGCACCCACGGTGAGGCAATTGGCCTTGAACAGTATCAGTACACACTGTCTGGGAAAAGCATTCTGCTAGCTTTCAGCAAATTCAGCCACTTGAAAGAGACTGAGCTGAAAAGGAAAATCACTAAATAGAAAATCAGTTCTATTTAGCTCAAAACAGGACAACATTTTTGACCCTCTCCTCACTATAATTTCCCCTTGTACTAAAATTGCTTTTCAGGAAATGAGTGTATGGTTTCAGAAGAGGCAGTATGAGTCTGGTCTGGGGAGATCAGACAACTGGGAACCTGCACCCTGTATCCTCCTGGCACCATCACCTTCCATCATCTTCTACGGCATCTTTGAGTCTTTCTGTTTGAGGTGTTTTCTGGTGTATTTACACAGCAAATTGGTTCTCTGATTTGAAAATCTACATTACTAAAATAGCTTTGTTCTTTTTGTAGCTTCTTCATGGGTAAATGGGAAGTCTTGCTCTTGAAGTAGCTGAGAAAAAAATCGCTAAACAGAAGCGCAGCCTGCATATGTTCCCAATGAAGAGCCTCAAACCTAAATCACTCATGAATGCTTCATTACTTATTTTCTTGCAGATATTTTCATGTATTAAATTCGAAGGCTGTGCAAATCCCTTTCCTGAAGGATTTTATGCCATTTGGCTTTGTAGCTTAGGCTTCAGCTCTAAAATAGTGAGGAACACTTGGAGCAACTTCTCTCTTTTCTGTTCAACAGGCAAAAATATCAATGGTTATGAAAATGAGCTTTTAGTCGGTGAACATACAGTAAACAGTTCCCATGTTTGAGATCAGAAAAAATCAATCCCTGCTCTGTGCAACTGATATTTTAAGATGTGTCTTTGTGCTTTGTATTTTCTTTTTTTAAAAAAAAAAACTTCTTTTGAATCTTTTCTCTCACTTTCTCATTGGCCAATATAAACTCTGGGTAACGGTATGATTCCTTTCACATTAAAATTGGTGTTTACCACAGGAGCAAACCCTAAATCGGATTTATTCCCATTGCACAACACAGGATACAGCTATTTGCAGGTTATTTCTTTATGTGAAAAGATGTATTGTTCCCCCCAGAAGTCCAGGTCTCTAAAGGTATACCAGGCTCTGGATAAATGCTTAGTACAAACTTACAGTAAATCTGACAAAGTATGAGATGCATAGTAGTTTGAATTTCCAAAATAGTGCAGCAGAACACGAGCAAAACCAGGGAAGCAAAACCAGATACTGTTGTACCTGCCATGCTTTGGAGCATGCTGAAGGTCCTGAGAAGCTTGTCTTGGACCAGCAGGGAAGTGTGGCCCCACGCTGGCCGGCGGTGCTAGAGGGGCTGCACCAAAGCAGCTCCTGTAAGACATTCCCAGTGAGTCTGTGGCTGGCAGGCACTGGTTTACTCTCTGTTGAGCTGTTACATGTCTATTTGCAAAGCATCAACACGTATACTACAGTTAAACACTTGTTTATGTACTCTGAATGTAAAGGATACCATATATGCAAGGGTAGGTAGCGTGGTCATAGGAGGGTCACATTTAGCAATAGTGTTGAGAACATTTTAGACTAAAGGAAATTCAGCAGTCCTAGGTGGATTCTTACTGATTTGACTGTTTGCTTCTTTTCTACATGTGAATTCCCTCCAGCTGTCAGGTTATGTTTCAAGGTTATTTTTAATTCTGCTACAGCTAGTCACTAGACAATTCGAAAGGGTATTTGCTTGAATAAAAGGTTAATCTGTTTATTCCTGTTTTCAATAATGAGACAATTTCTGGCAAAACATTTGCAAAGTGTTGTTGGTTATGTGGTGATCTCTACTTCCTTGCACATTAAGTATCATTTTGGCCTGGGGTTGAACCAAAATAAGTGCTATTTTGTTGATTATACTATGTGCCAGTGCAGCAGAAGGACAGGTTGCTCAAAGCTGGAAGCAGAGCATTGTGACTATGAGAAAGTTGGGAAAGTCACCATGTAAGAAGGCAGCAGTACCCTCAGCTATTTGTCTTGGACACATCAGTTAAAAAATAATAATCTTTGTACAGTGTGTCAGCTGTAACATTCCTCATGCTCTCTCTATGTATATAAAATCCTCCCTGTGAAAATTCCACATCTGAGGTCATTGGTGTACTCGTGAAACTCAAAGTACGTAAGTGTGCAGGACTTCTCATTTGCTGTGTTATGGGGCTGCCCATCACCTGTAGCTACTGGAGGGCCTTGGCTTGCAAATTTGAAGCAGTAAACAAGGTCAGCATTTCATCCAATGCCATAAAGCCTGCAGGGATAAAAAGAATGTAATAGCAAATAAAATCTGCTGGGAACACTGTTCTTATGGTACTTCTGGTCCAGCTAAACTGGGGAACTCACTCTTGATTGAGCACTGTAAATTGTCCTTGCACAAATCATCGCGAGAGAAGGTATCTGGGCAACTAAGAATATACAGAGCAGGAAAGGTATTCACTGTTTTCCAGTTTTAAACACCAATTTCAGCAATTGTGAATTTCGAAGAAAATGCTGAAAAATATGCAAATGATACTCAATGAAAAAAAACAGGAATAATTTAAATCTGAAGGTCAGATAATCCTGATTTTCATCTGCTGAATTTTCGCAACTCAGAAATCAAGTTTTGTTCTCTGATGCTTTAATTTTTGAATATGCTATTTTTGCTGTTTGTATTTTTTTTTCCTGTTTCTTTAACACCCTCTACATATATTGACGTTAGGACTTTAATCTGATAGATGATGTACAGATTCATTCTTGTCTGCTATTTGCTAACATGCTTGTATTTCTCTGTCTACCTATGTTTTTACCTTAAAGTTCATCAGTTTGCATGTGGTTATCCAGTCCCATATTGGAAATCTCTTTCATGCTATTTTGTTATACTTCTTCCCACTTCAGAAAATGCAGTTGTTGGAGAAAATCTGATTGGAGCATTTATAAAAGAGATTAAGGATGGTGATTTTCTGCTGTATTTGGACTCCAAGCAATTCCTAGCTGACTCTTTCATTGATTTTCTCCGGGATGAAGAGTTTGATCTGTCTCCGAGTGTGCAGCTAGGATGTAGAAGTGGGTTTCGAAGAACTTCATCTCCTGGGAAAGCAGTCCCAAATTCACAAGGCTGTGGTATGTCTCAGTTTTGCTTTCCTTTCCTTGATGTTATTAGGAATCAGTATAAAGCTGAAGTTAGAAAAATCCCCAGTGGACTTGTGTTTATGGTTAGTATGTGAAAGGCATAAAGCACCAATGTGAGTGATAACTCTGATGAGAATTAGTGCATTGCTTACTGTTCAGTCCTTGTGTCGAACCAATAATTTGGAAATAGGCATCATGGCACTGACATAGTATAGAAGGTTTTGCAAACATTTTCAGGGATTTTTTGGATCTATCTTGTCTTAGAAGGTCTTTCTGTAATATACCTGATCCTTAATAAGAAGATTTCACAAAGATAATGTAGCCAGTGCTTCAGATGATGATACCTTACCCAGAATAGAAACCTGGATCTCGGAAGTCCTAAGATTGTGAATTCTTGGGTCATGTCCAGCCAGCTCAGGTGGAAGCTTTCTCGGTGTTGGCCAACACCCAGACCTGACTGCACTTCTGCTCTCTTTTCATCTTCTTTCCTTCTGTTTAGTCTGCCTCCCTGGAGCAGGCTGCCTTTCTGCCAACATCCTACTTAGGGCTGCCAAACCTACCTTTTTGGTGGATCACCGCGGCTGTGCCTAGCACTCCTGTGCACTGCGTCGTGCTGCCAAAGAGGCTTTGCATTAACAGCCCCACTCTTCTTTCTACCAAAATCAGCCCTCCCACAGTGCAACCCTCATCATTCTCGTTGCCCTGATTATCCTCAGTGAGTCTGTGACTTATGACAGTTTGGGATGTATTCACTGTGTCGAGTTTTTTTTTTTGGGAACAGAGTGGGGATGTACCATTTCTAGGTATAAGACCAACAGTAGCAGGTATTGAATAATTTTTCCCATGTATTTTCAGATGGGAAAGCTTCAACAATATTCAGTGTTCAAGGCCAGGTTGGGCAGGGCTTTCAGCAGCCTGGTCTGGTGGGAGGTGTCCCTGCCCATGGCAGGTGTTGGACTGGATGATCTTTATGGTCCCTTCCAACCTAAACCATTCTGTGATTCTATGATTCAGTTAGAGACCCTAAAAGCAAAACAAAATACATTAAAACAATGTAGCTCCCTGCTTGGTATGGTGGTCCTCTTCAAGTTAGGAGAATTTCGTAATGCCTGGGCAAGGACTTCAAAGTAACCAAGTGATGAGTTAGTTCTGAACTGCTGCAATTTCCAGCTTGGACCTTTAAGGGTAAATTGTCTGCAGGTTCAGTTCATCTCCATAGTCTGAAACACTTCAGATTCTGGTTATTTAAATACACCATGCACAAAAAAAGATTAATTCCTACTGAGAATCTGGAGTCAATAACAACTTGCAGTTGCTTAACAAGATGTACAGTTGTACTGATTAAAGATGGTGTTTATAGAGTCCATCTCTTAGAGCAGAACAACTTAAAAAGAATTGGATCTTTCTGCCGAATGTTTCCTGCCAAGGATAAAGGCCTTTGGGGTGCTGTGAATTAATTCACCTTGTGAGTTAGTTCATGCATATTTGAACCAGCTAACTATAGGAAAAGTCACTCAATAAAACAAATTTGTCATAGAGATGTGAAAAGGAGACAGTTTTTGCTTCAGCTTTTGACAGAGCTAATTTTTTTTTATTCTAAGATGTCATGGTATACACACTTCACACTGGTATGTATAGTAGGACTGCATATTTTGTTCTAAACAGGGACTTTAGGAATTCTGTTTCTGGTTTCTCTAAGATATATATATATGTAGATATATATTTATATAGATGTACATATATAGTTATAAATGTATATTTGTATGTAGTTTTATTTTGTATTGTGGATATATTCTGGTCATTTCTCCTGAGTCTCTTTATCTACTAATAATTGGGGCTAGTAGTAAGAAGCATCACCTGTGATTGCCGTAATCAAAGTTCTATGAGGGTGACAGGCCTTCTTTCTTTATTCTCTTCCCTATCCCATTCTACCTTATTGTTGAAACACAAATTGTCTTTTCAGATCCTGATCTAACTGATTGGTTTGTTTTTATTTCACTGTAAGTGATAGTTCCCCTTGCATCAGGAAGCATGGGCAGCTAGGTCTTAGTAGTGGCTGCTTTCTGGTGTAGATCTCTGTAAATGTAATATTTTCATTTAAGAACATGCAGCTTGCATGAACCTGCCTCTTCATCTCATGTATTTTCCTTACAGTCGTCTGCTTCTTTTGGTTCAGATGTATTGTAGTTTTGTTCCATGTTTTTCTGCCTGTAAAATGGCTAACATTTATCATATGTACATTTTTTCTTATGTGACTTTTTTTTTTCTTAGTCTTGCACTGAGTTACCTTACTCCACAGGTATTTATGAATGTAATTCCTTAAGAGTCCAAGGCTACAGTTCTATTTTAGCTAAGTTTTAAAGGGACAAAAGACACTTTCTTTGCTAAGGTGTGAGTCAAAAAGAAGAGGGTTGGAAACTGTCCAGGAGACAGCTATATGAATCCAACCATTTATTTCAGGAGAAAACCTGAATCCTGTTTGTGAGTTATCTTTGTTTTATTATACATTTTTATGCTGGTTCCTTTTATTATTTAGAATGCTTGGCAATTCTATCAGAGTTGCTTTGAGCAGAGCATTACCCAAATCAAATAAAGTGCTAGATTTATAGCTGAGCTGGCAGCTCAAGACTTAATTTCTAATAATCTAGATCAAAAATCTGATATCCTAAAAGTTTTCCAGTATCTCTGGAGGGAGGAAAGAGCAGTGCAAGCATTGGGTAATGTTTGGTTCTGGCAGTTTTGAAACATGCTTAGTGCAGTGAGAGCTGGTCTGAAGTAAAAGGAGGTACTGTGAGGCGTGGTACCTCTGCACAGAGTCACTCCGGAGTCTGGTTAGAAGTGAGACCAGGTTAGAAACTGCATATATATATAAATATATATTAAAATCATAAATTTATTCCCCCCCTCCATCCCATTTTAGGGATACAAAGTTTGGGCTCAGTGCTAAGACTTAGCTCTGAGATTTTGGCTCAAAGCTGTTCTCTAGTTTCTTATATTGTTAAGATGTATGAATGTTAAAGCTTGAAAGAAGTACAATACGATGGTTTATCTGACTTCACAGAGTCATAGAATGTATTGGGTTGGAAGGGACCTTTAAAGCTCATCCAGTCCAATCCCCCCTGCAGTGAGCAGGGACAATGTTACCAGATCAGGTTGCTCAGAGTCCCATCAAGCCTGACCTTGAATATCTCTGGGGATGGGGCCTCCACCACCTCTCTGGGCAACCTGTTCCAGTGATCTACCACCCTCATATTGAAGAACTTTTTCCTAATATCCAACCTAAATTTAGCCTTTACTAGTTTAAAACCATTACCCCTCGTCCTATTGCTACATGACCTTGTAAACAGTTCTTACCCAGATTGCTTATAGGCACCTCTCAGGTACTGGAACGTCTCTATAACGTCTGCCTGGAGCCTTCTCTTCTCCAGGCTGAACAATCCCAACTCTCTCAGCCTGTCTCTGTAGGAGAGGTGCTCCAGCCTCTGATCATCTCTGTGGCCCTCCTCTGGACCCACTCCAGTACTTCAATGTTCTTTTTGTGTTGAGGACTCCAACACTGAACACAGTACTGCAGGTAAGGTCTCACCAGAGCAGAGTAGAGGGGTAGAATCACCTCCCTTGATCTGCTGGACATGCTGCTTTTGATGCAGCCCAGGAGCCTGCAGATGCACATTGGCGGCTCATGTTCAGCTTCTCATCCACCAGTACCACCAAGTCCTTTTCCTCAGGGCTGCTTTCCAGCACATCATCTCCTAGCCTGTATTGGTAATGAGAATGAATCAAATTTAACCTTTATGTGATTGTGTCGACTGTAATGTATAGCTGAAATGATACGTGTCTCCAAGAGTTACAGAGTCTAGGAAACGTGTCTCTGCACCAACATTTTTGGCTGTTATTTGTTATTTAATCTAAAGTGTGAGACAAAAGGCAATTTTACGTTCTTAAAATGTGATAGGAGACACAGATGTTACTTTCACATCGTGACTAAAACTACAAAACCAGGAGAATGCTTTGAAGAGCTTAATTTGTTCCTTTTTGAACTTTAATTCTTAATGAGTATCCCTCATCCTTTGCATTTTGTCTTCAATTTAGGCATGGATTACTCATTTCACTTTAATTTCTACTGTTGTTCATTTGTAATGAGTATGATCCCTTTTGCATGTGTTGGAAAATATCTTTGAAATGCATCAGACACTCTTGTGTATTAAATAATGTGCTTGAGAAAGGAGAATTCTGTCTGATCCAGGATTTTTTTTGTTCTGTAATTGATTTTAGATATGTGTAATACCCAGAGTACTTGCCTTGATATGTACTTGGGAGGAAAACTTCAATCTCACAGTTGTCTCATCCTAGACCTTCCTGTGGAATCATTTAGAGCAGATGAAGGCAGATATGATCACTTTTACACTAGTTGTCTTTTTAATCTATTATAATTTAGGTGCTCCTGTAAGTTAAATTAATTTACATTCCGGTGTGTTGGCCAGAACAGCAATTCATCATATGGGTTGTAGTGGGGATGGCCAATTTTCCATTACTGTTTCTGTCTCATACAAGCTTAAACTGCCGCCAAGACATAGGGCAAGACCAGAAATAAAGTTTTGCACCTTGTCAAAGTCCCAAAATATACATTTGATAGTGTTTTGAAGGAAATCTACATCTGGAAAGCAGCTGTGAAATAATAAGTAAAGGTATTGTCCTGCAAATGTGTCTGCGACTCTTCTGCTTTAAGGTTCATTTGGATGATCTGGAGGGAAAGACAAGATTTCATGACCTCCCAGAAGACAAAGAATTTTCTGTATAATGTGCCCCAGGTCAGCTGGAAAAAATACTCTCAATTTGTTCTGAAAATGATATATATGCAGACTAAGAGTATCTTTTTGTTTTGTGTTTGGGTTGTCATGTGCACAACTAGTGACTTTTAATCCAACTGTTACTGTTTAGTTTGGAAGTGCTTACCGAAAATTTCATTACCAGGAATTCTGAATGAAAATGTTACCATATGGTGGGTTTCTGTATGGTATTTTTGGACTTTCTACCCCTAGGAGTTTTCCTTTTTCTGTCCATAGTGTTAGAAGTTACTCAGTTTGTACCTTGTGTTCCTTTGTTTTCTTTCACAACCTATCTGCAAAGTGCATTATCTTCTTACAAATGTATTTGACATATGGAAATCAGGCCTGGACTTGACATTTCTGAAGAGCTTGATGTGTACAAATTTGAGAACATTTTTAAGGTGATCTGAGAAAAAAAGAAGAAAACACTGTCTATAATCCAGTCATTGGTGAGTTTAATGAGCATTGAAGGAGTGTTTACCTCTGCTATGCCACTTAGAAGTACATATAGTAAGAGCTTGAAGCCTATGGAAAGTCTACCAGCATGAGATATATACATATATATATGTATATATATACACCCACACAGATGTGTGCAAATGCCTGAACTCTTTTGGATTCCAAAAAGAGCAATAAGGTGCTTGTTCTCTTTGCAGTTGTTTGTCCTCCGGGCAGTCATTTCCAGAATGATGAATGCATTCCCTGCCCTCTTGGCTACTATCAGCATCAGACAGGACGTTCCTCCTGTATCAAGTGTCCTGTGGGCAAAACGACCAACTCCTATGGGGCATTCAGCGCTGATCACTGTAAGTTGAAGTAATTTTTTCCTTTATCCTTTGTGTTCTGACTTCAAATAACTAATAGAATATTTTTTTCATCTGTAAGTTTAAAAAAAAAAAGAAAAGAAGATCCTCCCTCTGGGGTTTTTTGGATGCATATGATCCCTTCTGCATACATTCAATGACGTTTTACAAAGACAGAACAAACTGTCTGGTGTTTTGACCAAAAATGCATGAGAAATGAGTGGTCAGTCTCATCCCGGATGCTGTGGTTCCTTAAGACATGTTCATTGTCCTCAGGAATGATATCTGCATATTCAGTATCAGTGAGAAACATCTTGCATAGTTCATTTATTGGCACTTTCATGAATGCTAAAGTAGTCTTGTCTTTGTGCAGCTCTTTCCCCTGCAAATAAAAATACTTTTCACAAAGCAACTGTCAATATGTTCACTAAAGTTGGTGTATTCAGCTTAAATGACTTATTTTTGCATGCAGAAAATCACTTATAAATTCAGTTTTGTCTGCAGAATTAGCTCATGGATAAAAATAAAAGTGAGTAGTGAAAATTAGTTTCCTGGAAGTATTAGTGAGTGTGGGGACTGCTATGTTCTCTTTCAACCTATTTATTTTCTTAACTGGGATTAAATAAACCAGGTTTATTGTAATACATCAAATAGCTTTTACCTAAGGAAGACGTTAGATTGGGTTGTCATTCTTCATTTCCATACGCGTTCCCTGTGTGGATATTGGAGTCCTATGCTTAAAAGTTTGCTCCTTTAGGTTTTTTTTACTGCATTTGCAGTTTTCTTTACTGCAAGTGCCTGCAATTAAATCTACTCCCTGCCTGGTTTCCACCTTACCTGTGTGCCGAGTCCCAGTGCCAGCCCTTTCCAAAGAGTCCTGTTGTACACATTTAGCTTTCTTCTTTCTTTCAGTTGCTGCTGTCTCCTTATGAAGCCTGAAGACTTTGCTGAATTAACTGCCAAATAAAAAAGCAAAGTATTGACTCACAAGCACAGCACAGGAAAACTGGAGAGCTGAAGCGTTCTCCTCTCTGCTGCTTCCTCTGTTTCTTTCCCAGAGGTTGTGCTTCTGTGTCAACGATGGCTGAGCCGCATGGGAAGCATTTCCTAAACTACCTTAGCTCCTAGCTTGGTGCACTGACTTGAAACGATGCTGATGTTGTCACATTTTGATATCTCAGATTAAATTCTGGTGGTTTCTTTGTGCATAGGTAAACCTTGCTTGCTTCAGTAGCACCTCAGGAGGAGGGCATCAAGGTGGTTGATCTGTCAGGCTTAGTCCACCTGGGATTCTCTGCTGCTGCCTTTTGATGTTGATCAAATTTCCAGATTTCTTTCTCTGTGGAGCCCAGATACCTGATTTCAAAAGACTTCTAAATCATTAAAAATGTTAAGTAGTTGGGAAAATGCTGATAATTAAAATCAAAGCTCTTCATTCTTTATGAATGCAGTGTGAAGAGTTTTTCTTTCTCACTGAAAGGGAGAAATAAAAAAAGGTTGGGGCATGTAGCAACTAACAAGTTGTTCTGATGGCTCTTGTGCTGTGGTTCATAACTTTTTATGGATCCAATGCAGCAGGCACTGAACAAACCTGTATGAAAATACAGTTCCTTCTCTATATTTGTTTGCTTTACAGTACTTAGGATAGATGAGATCTGATCCATGACAGAGAATCCTGAAAATGTTTGGAATATGAATTACAGTAACAACAAAGCAGTGAGACTACCGTTTTCAGAGCACTGAAACACCATACAAATTATAGATTAATTTTCAGTGAAATCTCTGCTGTACTTAGAGCACTTGTGTCCTGCTGCATTGACAGGACCAGCAGCAATGGGCACAAACTGAGATTCCTTCTTAGCATGAGGAAACAGTTTTTTACTGTGCGGGTGACTGAGCACTGGCACAGGTTGGCCAGGGAGGTCGTGGAGTCTCCAGCCTTGGAGATGTCCAATAGGCATCTGGACATGGCTCTAGGTGACCCTGCTTGAGCAGCAGGGATTGAACCAGATGCACTCCAAATGTCCCTTCCAACCAGAACCATTCAGTGACAGAATTATCAAAGTACCTCTTTTTCCTTTCTTGTTTACTTGTACCAGGTATCACGTACTGTCAAAGCGGTGAGCAGGGTCTGCAGTGTGATGAAGATGGTCAGTATAGGCCTTCCCAGCAAGACCCTGACACTGAGAAATCCTTCTGCATCGATAGATTGGGAGCAGCCCTGGACTGGACTGAAACAGACGATCTCCTTACAGACTACCAGTGCCTAGGTAAGTGTCCGATGAATATTTTGGACTTTTTAACCTTGCATTAGTGAAACCTCCTTATGAAAAGGCTCATTGCTCCACAGCTGGCTTGCCGGTTTATGGGAATTCACTTCCCCATAGTTGTAGCCTCTGCCTTAAGCCACATTGCTCCTTAGTTTTGTGTCTCTTGACTACATTGGGAAAGTAATTTCCTGTGAAGAGGAGAGGGAAGCGGGTTTCTTGCACTCTCAGATGGCTGACAGCTTTCAGTGTATGCTAGTCTCCTCCTCTCTGCTTGGAAACTCAAAAGAATAATGAGATAGCTCATGGGAAAGAAGCAGAATGATGAATTTCCTTGTAAAATTATCACTCTTCAGTGTTCTCACATGAAATAGACTGTGCTTGACAATGATCTCACAGCCACGGCATAACATCACCCTTGGCTGCTGCTGAAACTGTGGTATCTGACTTGGTGAACATACCCTTGCAAGCTGGGGGAATTTACTTCTGCTTCTTGCTTCCTAACTTTCTGTTATGAAATGCCAGTTCTCAAGGATGAATAATTTGGAAAACAAAAATAACAATGACTTTTCTAGAAATTGTTTAATTGTATTTACTGATTTAATACATCAATACTTATCTTCTGGGGAAGCCCGTGGAGTAGTGGGATTTGGCTTCAAACTGAAATAAAATAGATAGGTAGAGGATCATCTTTTAAAAGGCCAAGGAAGAGTGATACAAAATAAGAGTGATTAAAAAATCAGAGTTTCAGCAAGCCGGGTGTGATGCACGTAAGCACATATGTGAGTCTGCTTCAGAGATGCTACTGAAGCATCACAGAAATCACCCATCAGACAGTGCCCAAACCACCTGCAGTAAGGTCTAATTACACTTCTCGGCCCCAGAACTTTTGCCTTTTCCAAAAATAGTTTTCCAGCAGCTTTTCTTACTCATCATATGATTGGTATCGCATTTAATGGAATATTCAGTTTAGAAACTGATGTCAGCGTATGCTCCAAATTAGACAGTGTCTTATGATAAGTGCGATCAGTGGAAGGAGTGTGAAAGGAAAGTCCTTGGTTGTGAAGAGGTTGAAAAACGATCTTCATTTAAAAGTGTACTCTGGACACACTCAGAGTCTGACCATAGTTGTGAACATGAGGTGTAGCCTCTGTTGCTCTCAGTTATGGGGTAATTGGGATGATTCTTTTATCAGAGGACTCATAGCAGGTTAAATCTCCTGTTACTTACTTATTATGAGCTCTCCTACATGAGCATTTCTGACTGTCCAGGATGAAGCAGTTGTAAATATCTATGCTTATTTTTGTGGATCGTACTAGAAGATTTCACTAAAATTATGTATTCATAAGTATTGACAATTAAGGGTTTAAAAAAACAACAAACAGTAGAGAAGTCTGGTTGTGGCTTTTTTAAAAATAATTTACAGGCTAATTTAATTTCATTTTTGTCTTTTAAAGATCATGCTGTGTTTCCAGAAAGCACTATATGAAGTGAAACTAATTATATCTATTTTTATTTTTTCCCCTGCCCCTTTTATTTCCCTTAACTGAATTCAGCATGCAGCAAGGCAGCAGAGTCTGAAGGCTGACCTTGCTTTGTCAGGAGGCTGGCAATTGGGCAGGGTCAATAAAGAACTCTTTGTTTTTTGAGGCTGCAGTGGGAGTAAGAATTTCCTTGTATGAATGCAGAGTAATTAGCTGTAACAACGCATGGTTATTCTTATTGTTCTCTCTGCTGTTGTATTTTAAGCCATGTTTAACATTTACTCCTACAGGGGTAGGATCTAGAGCTTTACTCCAGTAACATGTGAGATGAAGGAGCATTTCTGCTACTCATTAAGCCTGTGAAATGGCTGCATATTTATATTTCTGTTGAGAAGAGAGAAATGTGAACTAAGAGATCATGGAAACGGGAGCTGGTAGAATATTTTTCATTCTATTTTTTTTTAATGAAGTAGCTTTATGAATGCCTTTTTCCTCCTTAATTTATATTAAAAAAAGAAAATTCAAGAATTTTAAAAAGGCATCTTTTCTGTTGGTTTTACAATGTTTTCAGTTTAATGTTTCATTAAACATTCTTTCTCTTCTCTACTTTTCTCTCATATTATTGCAGAGAAAATAGAGGAATGGAATGACACCAGAATTAGGTGAACCCCCCCCCCCCGAAAAACAAACAAACAAACAAAAATAGAAGGAAACAAAAGTATTTAAAAATGTCTGGTTTTATTTTCAATTTCGCGTTAAAAATGAGGGCAGCAAACAGTTGCAAGCAACATAAAAACACTGCTTCTTTTCAGTTTTATGTGCATGAATTCTGTTTTTAGCCAGACATCACTGCAAGTTGCAGTTGCAGAAGAAGTTTGGTTTAGTGCAGAATTAAGCTAATGCTTATATTTTGGTGTCTTGTACTTCTAGGAAGGAAAAAACCATCCACTTCTGTTTACACCATCATTCACCCCTCTCCCTGGCCAAACCAAAGTGCAAGGATTTTTTTGTGTTAAGCGTTTGGCTGGCCCTCATGTTTTTTCTGAGCAGAAATGACGATTTTATCAAAAGCACCTGCTGACTCAGCCCTGACAACAGTGGACATTTGCTTCTGATTTAGTCCTGACTGTTTTACTGTGAGAGTACAAATGATTGTTTTAAGAACTTATCCCTGACTTTTATTTTGTGGTTTATCCAGACATTTCAGGGACAGAGGCCTGGGATCCTCCATGCCCATGGACACAGGGGAGAGAAGGGCCGTGCGTCCAGCTCCTGCACATGCAGACATCTCCCATGGGCTGAGATCAGACCTGGACTCCTGCTTCTTTTTTAGGTCTAGACCTGGCACTGGCTGCGATGAGCCAGAGATTTGCATTCATTTGGGGCATTTAGAAGACAAATCTGGTCAATACAGGGGTGATGCCAAGTCACCATGTTCTTCTCTTCTCCTTAATATGCTGTCTTCACTGGAAGACATTAGTATATCAGCTGGTGGACACACTGGACCAAAAACCCTTTGTAATTCAGGTAGTAGCAACCTGAGCTGTGGTGATGGTGCCACAGTTTGTCCTTTCACCAAACTATAATCTTCAGGGCACAGACTAGGCCAAATCTTCTGGACCTTATATTAAATTCCTTGCCTCATTTGGTGATCTTTGGGTTTTGCATGTCTAGACCCCGTGAGCTTTTCGCAGCTCATGAACAGTGCTGCTTGTCAGACATCCTCACACTCAGGTGCAGTGGGTTCAATTCAGAGAAAGAAGATAAAAGAGTTTGGCACAGAAAGTGGCAGCCTGGACTTAAAGGCTGAATGAAGGAGTCCAAAAGGAGCATGTAGGACACTTGGATAGACCCCTGAGCCTGAAGTCAGTGGAGATCAGGCTGTTGTGCTGCTTTAAACACATGATAAGGCTCCTACATTTCCTTTCTAACCATGTTGGAGCTGGTTCAGTGGCTGCTTTGCAGAAAGTTCATTCCCTCGTTGACTCAATTGTTGGTTCTGTGCCATGGACAAGTAATGGGAGATGCCCAGTCTGCTGCTGGAAGAGAAGTTGCACTGGAATACAAACTCCCAGCCCACACCTGGCTGGCTGTTTTCAAAAGATCTTGTGTCATTTAGGGGTGTTTTGCAGAATAGAAATTATATCCTCAGTCCAGATGTCTCCTGTATTATCTGTGGAATTATGGTACATGATTTAATGAGCAAACCTTTTTCCATACAGAATTTGTGAATTGTTATTTCTACCTAAAGTCTCTTTGTCTCTCTGCAGCATGGGAACTGATAATAGTACCTGGTTTGTTTGTTTGTTTGTGTGTTTTTAGTTCTTAGAAAATTTGAGAGAGTTCCCACCTCCAGACTGATTTATGGGTCAGAAGAAGCTCAAATACTTCAGTCTCAGTCATCTGGGGGAGACCTGCAAAGTACAGCTTTTCAGTGTATTTCAGGTAAGGCAAACTTAGAAAATCTGTAGAGACAGCACTAATCATCATGGAAAAGAATAATCTTTTCTTATGATGAGCTTACAGTTAAGTTCATAGGTGAATTATGTTTTGCCATTCAGCACCAACTCACTGCAAGATATTTACAACTTTTGGTGACCTTGGTTGAAGGAAGAGATTAGTCTTTCTTTCAGAAAGAAGTCTTCTGACTCTTATGTACCATGTTAGACAAGTCATCTGACTTTAAAGCCAGTTGGTGTAGTTTGCAATATGGTTGAAAGCTGAGATTCAGACCAGGAAACATCCATCAGACTTTTCAGATATGCAGACAAAAGAAGGATTAAGTATTCAGGACATGTGAAAACCAAGCTCTCACCTCTTCCGAAATTACCTGTTTGGCACATCAGAGGAATAATTATCCTTGCTTACATCAGAATGGTATTATAAGGAGATATCCCTCTGTTGAACCTTACAGAGTTATATACTGTATTTCATCGGAATACATCATCTTTGCTGGTTTATATTGATTTAAAGTCATCTAAACCCAAGCGCAATTACTGCACTGCTTTCAGGGTGCTTTGAATCAATGCCTTGCCTTGCATCTCCTACAGCCCAGCAGAGAGGGACCTGAGAGTACTGGTTGACAATCAGCTGAACATGAGCCAGCAGCATGCCCAGGTGGCCCAGAAAACCAATGGCATCCTGGCCTGTATCAGGGATAGTGTGGCCGGCAGAACAAGGGTTGTAATTCTCCCTTTGTACTGAGCACTGATGAGGCCTCACCTTGAGTACTGTGTACAGTTCTGGGCCCCTCACTTCAAGAAGGATGTTGAAGTGCTGGAGCAGATCCACAAGAGAGCAATGAGGCTGGTGAAGGGACTAGAGGGAAGGGCATATAATGAGAGGCTAAGGGAGTTGGGGTTGTTTAGCCTGGAGAAGAGGAGGCTCCGGTGGGACCTTATCACTCTCTGCCACTACCTGAAGGGAGGCTGTAGTCAGGTGGGGGTCAGGCTCTTCTGCCAGGCAACTGGTAACAAGATGAGAGGGCATAATCTGAAGCTGTGCAAGGGGAGGTTCAGGCTGGATGTTAGAAAGCACTTTTTCATAGAGAGGGTGATCAGGCATTGGAATGGACTGGCCAGAGAGGTGGTGGAGTCACCATCCCTGGAGGTGTTTAAGGAAAGGCCGGATGTGGCACTTAGTGCCATGGTATAGTGAATGTAGTAGTGTTAGGTCATAGGCTGGACTTGATGATCTCAGAGGTCTTTTCCAGCCTCAATAATTCTGTGATTCTGTGAATAGAGGCAGAGCAGTTATGTTCAAAATTAAGAAAACCTGGCAGTAATAACACAGGTGGCCTGTTTTGTAGGCCAGACACCACTGACATCAGACAAAGTCAGTGGCTTTGTGTCACACACCCTGGTGTGGTGTGGTGGAAGCAGTCATCTCATGCTGTGAGATGAATCTGTGAAGCCATATATGTGTTACATTAGGATTATTTTCTTGCACTGCATAATCCCCTAGCTGTACACTGCAAGGTTGCTTGCACCTTCCTCTGAAACTGGAGACCTTCAAAACAAAGCGCTGAGCTGAGAGGACTGTGGGGATGAATTTAGGGAGGAAAAGATGCCCCTTTGACAAAAGATACAAGTGCACAGAGCCTGTATTTTCATGATAAGTTGCATCCCTGTCAAATGGCAACACTATTACAAAATATTACTGTTGAGATGCTCACTGAAGAATAAGGGTTAACCCTTCTCTCTCTGCTTCCCAACAAAGTCAAACAGCTTAGCTTACCTTTCTGATGATGCCCTGTTCTAAGCTGGTAGGTTTTATGCTACATTGTTTGGAAACATTGAACCACTTTGCACATCACATCTGCCTGATACATGGCAAACAAGTTGTGACAAATGTTGGAGTGATGGGAAGGAGAGAAACATAAAATAATTTAATTATGCTGCCTGCCTGTGCAGCAATCACCTGGGCAGTGTCAAGGAGCAAGTAGCCATCCCCCTCCAGATTTAGGGGTGGTAGAAGATCCTTCAACCCTTACACGCGCACCACTAACTTGCTCCTACAGCTTCTCTCCTAGAACAGGAGGTGAAATTTTGCCTCAGGCAAAATTATCCAGCAGTCATTAAATATTTGTCTGCCTGGTTAGACCTTATTCAGCTGTTTGTATCAAAAGGTGATGAATGTCCAAGCAACTTTTTGCATTAATTTAAGTTAATTTAAAAACCTAACCCTCTACTAAAATAGTTGAATGCTAAAGTTTGTGTGGCTGATGAAATTCATGTGTTTGCAGTCAGATAGAGATATTAAAAACTAGGTAAATGGCTGTAAACAGTGGAATTTATAGCAGAAGTTTTGCAAATGAAATGCTAGGAAACCTATGGTTGCTTTTCTGGTTTTCAGGCTGTGAGATGGAAGAAGCATGTGGTTTTGCCACTGTAACTCCTGCTGGTGCTGAAGTTCTGTGTGAATTATACAGTGCTGCTGAAGTCAACTTCAACTGCACCACCTCTGGATTGGTAAAAATTATCATATTTAAAAATATGTGTCTATCATAATACTGTAGGTTCAATATAAGTAGAAGGCATCACAGAAGAAAGGCAGGCTGTTACCTGACCCCTTGGACATTGCTCTTTGCTATGGCAGTAATAAATTCTTGCAGGTTGGTGAAGAAGCTACACCCAAATGTTCCCAAAACTGACACCGGAGTGCCTCAGTGTTTGGTTGAAATATCTCGCAGCACTTTTGTTCTTAAAACATGCTGAACTCCCACACTCTGAAAATCAGGTTAACTTGAAAGGGGAGTTCATCTGGATAGTCCCAACTAGAAGTATCCAAGTCAGTAATCAGGTCACTTGAAACAGTCGTCATTTCCTCAGTCCCTGCCTCTTGCCCAGGGTTTGAGTTGTGTGCTCTTAAGTGCTGTACCAGTTTCCTAATCGCTACTTTTAAACACAGCAATGTGGCCTTGAAGAGTCAAGATCTCAGTTTGATAGAACAAAAAATGTCCACACTGGGCCACAGAGAGCTGTGGTGGTTATAAACCGTGAGTGCTAATTCCTCCCTCTGAGTTTCTGAATAAGGAAAATGTGTTTTAGATGAGGAAGTCAATTAGGCTGTATTTAGTGTGCATGACTCTCTTCTGTCTCAGGTGCAAGGTGCTTTGGGGAACCCCGCTGCCACTGGTGTCAGTCGTCTCAGCTGCCTGCTTCATGTCAGGAACCCAGCGGGAGATGCAGGGATGGTCTATTTGAAGAGAGGTACCAGACGCAAATCGCTTATCTAATGCTGTGCTTGGTCTTGTAGTTACTTCTATATAGGAACATGACTAAACGTGGTGGAGCATCTTTGTTCAAGAACACATAATACATTTCAGAGCTTGACATTTAGCAATATTGCAGAAACCTCACCAAATCTTCCCTTCATGACTCGTTCCCTAGAAATCAGGAATTAGCTTTTGTAAGCCATTTTGATTGCTTTCTCCAGCAGAATTGTGTCCTCTTTCATATGTGGCTAGTCAGCAGAAGCCCTAATTGCAGATGCAGCTATGTTGGCCAAATTACACATTTTACTTTATTTTAACCAGACAAGCTTGTTTCATTTATACCTTGGAGCTGTTAATAATAGTGCTTGAAAGTGAATATTACCAACCTTACTGTCTACATAGGTTTAGGAGCCCTTTGCTGGTATAGTGAGCTGTTTTTCTTATCCTGGCAATACATTCTGACCAACTACCTAAGTATAATCACACCAAACCACTTGGTGATCTTATCTTGCATTTGTAACTCAAAGTCCAGAGAAGGATTTTTAAGGCTGAGTTTTTAACTATAAAACTTCCAACCAGCTCCAGTCTGCAGCCAATCAAAAAGCATCCTGTCTCCTCCTGGGCTCTTCTGAACATTTCTTTTCTGTTCTATCTACCCAGGACAAGAATTCAACTCATCTGGACACAAGAACTTTGAAAGGACCAGTTTTCAGAACGTGATTTCTGGTGTGTATCGCTCCATGGTGCTCTCAGCAGCTGGTGCATCTCTGACTGACACTCAGCTCTTCTGTCGTCAGGCTTGCAGCATGGACTCTTGCTGTGACGGCTTCATCTTGAGTCAGATTGCACTTGATGGAGGTATTGTCTAACTGCAAAATAAAAGGTTCTGCAGTAGAAAACCAATGCTAACTGGGTAGAACTCATTTTTGGATACAATACACCTGCCTCCACAGCATACCAGAGTGACAGCAGCCTGCCTCTACATCACTGACATATTTTGGTGTAGGTAGAATTTGAGTAATGCCCAAGACTGGTCCTTGAGCAGTAGAGATAAAGACCCGAGGTGGCAAGCTGCTCTTGGAGAGAAATTAATATTTTGAAAGGATAATTCTTTTGACCTGCTTTAGACATCCCCGATGGGATAAATCTGATGGGATACATTTAGTAGCCATGGTGGTGTTATGTTGCCGGTTGGACTCGATGATCTTAGAGGTCTCTTCCAACCTTAATGATTCTGTGGTTCTGTGAAATTATTCTGAAACAACCTCTCTCCTTATGTAATGGAGCTTGATTGCCAGAAGTTGGTGTCTTTCAGCTGGTGGGGAAAATAAGATGGTGCCTCTAGAGTGCTTTTAGTGAAATGGAAACTAGCTCCCTTTTTGGAGCAGGGAAAACAGATGGTAGATAAGGCATTATGTTATGTTATTGCATGCAGGAGTGCTATATTCTCCTAAGTCTGGGTGTCTAACTAGGAAAGCAAGTGGGAGTGGGATGGACAGAGTCTGGCAGATGTGTGACCTAGGCTGAGATTTCTGACAGCAAATTTAAGAACTTAATGTCAGTCCCTGCTTTTTGTAGTTTCTGTTCAAGCACACATAAGATCAACTCTTCCATTGGAGGTGCATTTCCTATAGGAAACATTAAGTTTTAATTGAAATGTCTCAGACTTTTAAAGAAGGGCTCTTTCAAATCCAGGCATGTGCTACTGGCTGCAGTGTGGCAACTATTTCTCCAGTTTTGAATGGAAAGTGATCCTGGATTTGAGAAAGCTTTCTCTGTACTAGTTGTCAAGCAAATGCTTCCAGGAAATTATTTCCTGTTTTGGCATCTCATATTTTTTGCATTGCATATTCTCCATATATTTACCGTCAAATTTTTGGGTTCCCCATAATTGTGTAGCTTAGAAGGGGCTGTAGAGAAGGTGAATGTTGTAGAGTTCACCGTTTAGTTGGAGTGATGTACTTGGATCAATAATACAGGTAAATGCATTACTTGGAAAAGCATTTTGCTAAGAAAAAGAAAAAAAAGGTGCAACATATTCAATATCTCATATACCCAGAAAACAGAAATACCTGAGCTGTGACAGCAAGTACGGAGCAAGAGCTGAGTATTGTCTGGATGGTATGGTAACAGACTGTCACCAGAAATCTGACCTTAAGCTTGCTGGTCCCCTGCCTCATGCTGTGATGCTGGGGGAGACTCAGGCCTGGGCTGACTGAAATCAGGCACCAATCCAGGAAACCATAAGGTGATAATAGTATGTGCTTGAAATCTCTGAAAAGCAGGCTACAAATGTTTGTTTTAGGTAGGAATAGCTAACCTTAGTATTCCAATTTGAACATATGACTCTGATTTTCTTTTTTAGGGGTAGGAGTGTTAAAGAGTATCTATCTCAGTGACACAGGTTCAATTGGCATTTAGAGAAAGACTTGGGGTGCTTGGGTGAAAAACTCTGTAAGTGCAAGCATTATTGGGGTGATGAAACTCTCTCTTTGCCTGAACCTAGGTACCATTTTGTGTAGTTTGATGAGCTACCCAGATGTGCTGATCTGCAATGCAAATGCGTGGAGTCCGAAACCAATGTCTGCCATGGATGGAATATGTAAAGGTGTGAGCTATGACGAAAAAGAGAAGAAGTTTTCCTTCACCCTGGGAGGACAAGTGTTCAGTGGAAGTATGTTAATGAATTATCTCAATTTACATTACTTTTCTGTAATTCCTCTGACTCTTCCTTTTCCACCAGCCTGCTCCTGTACTTCAGTGCTTTTTCCTCAAGTAAATCCATATGTGTGCAATCACAGGAGATTAAGAACTCCCTAATTGGATGCATTGTTAGATAGGTAGACCTCTCACAATTTACTGTGTGAACACTAATGAAAGTCATGAATATGTTAGTTTTAGTATGTTACCCTGTAATACTTTCAATGTTTAATTTAGGCAGATTCAAGCCAAAAATCTGAAAAAAAGATAAACTCTAGGACAAATGCAAAAAGATAGATGTTCAGAGCTGTACCAAGAAAAAAACCCAACAAACAACAATGATGGAAAATAGAGTAAAGCCTTGGTACCCTGGGCCCAGACTAGCACCAGAACACCTGGTGCCTTCTTCCTTAGGGACTTGTAAATAAGGTGGTGCAGAGTCTAGTAATGTGTTTTTAATTCGGTTTCTGAGCATTTCAATACTACTGTTTAATTTGAGCAGCTGTTCTAAAAAACTTTCTTCTTTATTAGCTTCTCAGTTGGCAGAAGAGGCAGAGAGAAATTTTACTACTGTTCAGCAAGTTTATCTGTGGAAAGGTGAGTTATCTCACAGAAATTGTTATAAAAGCTCATGATGAATTGTAGGCAGTGGCAGCTGTGTGTTCAATAATGGAAGTGTCATTCTCACTTCATTTTACACTGTCCAAATTGAGACACCACTCCGAAAGTCTTTTCTGGCAGGGGTGGAAGTAATCTGGAGTAACTCTGCTACTGTCAGTTTAATGAAGTTTGGGTAAATCCTTGTGTCTGAGAATATGCTATATAACTTTTAATACTTGTGAAAAATGGTATCATGGAGACACTTGTCTTTTTTCCATCAGTGCCCAGGTACCATAATTATTTGGCACATTATGCATAAAAGGATGGGATGCTTTTATTACCATCACAACTATGTGTTGTTTTTGTGATTTTACTTTCTGAACACCACAACTTACATAGCAGGACCTGCATAAATGATTTGTGATACTGCTTTATAAATGCACACAGCCTCCAGAGCAGTGATGCTGAATGCGTAGTGATTGTGGGTATGGGGTTTGCTTTTATCCTCCAAACAGCATGGTTCAGTTTAGGTTTTTCACAGTTACATGTAGATGATTTTACTCATTTTTGATTTGCCAGTTGGTGGAACTACCTAAGGAGTTTTCCTAAATATTTGCTAAATGTAGGAAACTAAGGATGATCTTGTCTTGTGGAAGAAAGATAAAGGGAATGTATGTGCTCTTTAATTCCTGTTGCGTTCCAGGCTCCGATATGGTCACCCGGCCTAGATCCTCAGAGTGTGATGCTACTGCTTTGAAGACTGAGAATGATCTAACGTTATCAGGTATTATAGTAAGTGTGGACAAAGGAGGTAGTGAAAGATAGCAGAGGGGGGGTACAGAATTTAACCAGAAAATATCATACATTGCCATATATGTGTAGTAATAATTTAGGTACTGTGAAGTCCTGAGGATTTCTCTTAGGCAGGGAACATGATAAAGATTTTGAGAAAGGTATTAAAAATGTGAGCCTTCGGGAAGACCTTCCCGTCTTTCTGGTTTTTTCCTTTCCAGGCCAGGCTGGAAATGAAAGTGTTAAAATGTTCTTTGAGTGTTTGTTCTTTCAGACTTACTGAACTGTAAAGACCCAGGAAATATTATGTGGCTTAGGAAAGATTTTGCATAAATTCAGGAATCAAATCCTCAACCTGGGTGCCTAGACATATTTACTGTTACTGATAATATGACTGTAAATATGGTACTTAGAGGAACTCAGGATGAAGCTGCGATCACAAGTTTCTTCCATGTAGGATGAAAGTGAGAGACCTGTGAAGTTCCTTAGCTCCTATGTCATTCCAGGGTCTGCTCTGCATTATGCTAAGTCATTTATATGTTCAAAATAATTTGTGTTAAATTACTAGATTTCAATTGGGCCTTCAGCACCATAATCCTAAGAGAAATAAAGCAGTGGAGCCTGTTGGGAGCACTTAGGTTCATTTTTAATGAACTGTTACCTTTGCTGAGGTGCCTTGGTGCATACCTGAGCGTGTGATTTAATACATATAAAATCCTACCGTGAAGTGAATTGCTGATTTTGTCTATCTAATTTGAATGGAAGATGAACTAAAATGCCAATCTAGGTAGTGACACTCCTATATATATAGTCATATCTTAAAGTCTAGACTTAAAAATGAGAAAAAACCTACACTGAATACATGGGGTGAAATTCTTTGGCTGTTACTTGCCAAGGCATGAGTGCAGCCCCCAGGGTTCTCCATTTACTTTGCTGTGGCTGATGATATCATTAAAACCAGAAGTTATGCAAGGAATGCAGGGAATGCAGCTTCTTCCTCCATCCCTTCATCTTACTCATGAAAACACTGTTTCGAGAGAAACCGAAGGTTGAATTTAAGTCTTGAGAGGTAACAAGACTTATAAGTCACCTTTGTAAAAAAATTATGGCTGCATCTGGGAAAATGTCTACAGAGCTTTTATTATTTGGTGATCATCATTTAAGCACATAGTAACATATATTTTCTATTTTCTGATAGAAAATTCAAAGCTATTGTGCACTCTCAGCATGTCAGTAGGTACTTCAGCATTTTGCCTGCAGTCATCAGCATGTCTTTCCTATTTTCATTTTTGTCTGGCTGTTGCATGTAAGATTAAATAACAGAATCTCTCATAATATTGTGGTAACTGGGGATGAGGTCTGCTGATGGTATTTGATAAATAAAAAGGTGTTTATAAAGAGATTCATAAAAGATCAGTGAAGAGTGTCCATTTCTGTCAGTATTGTACTTGGAACCTTATTTAAAGGGATTAATTTGAAAGCAGTCTGAAAATGCTGTGATTATTTCAGAGGGAGTTCTTGAGATATAAATCATTGCATACACGTCTAAAGATCACAGGCAGGTGACAGACAGGAATTATTTAATGTGGTCTGAGGGAGCATAAACTAGGAGAAATAAGGTTAAATGTCTGAAATAGGTATTAAGCTTCTTAAGAAAACTTTTAACATTGAGGAGTATAAAAGCTCCCCAAGGGAATACAAGGAAACTGCTGTGTTTTGGATTAATAAAACTAGATTGATTAAGGCATCATAAACATGCTCTGGGGCATTATACTTCACTTTTAGGATGGTTTTTTGCATGACAGAGAGAACCTTTGTATTTCTAGGAGCTGTGATTTTCATTTAGGTTTTGGGTGGTGGAAATAATCTGACTGTGCAGTGTAGCTCGGTGAGGAGGCATTGCCTGCACAAGCAGCAATAACTGTGTGTGGACAACTGTTATTAAAAGCAGCCTTTGGTGTATGTCAGCCCTACAAAATGGTTGCAGCTGTTTTACTGTGAAAGGCAGAATTTTATATGTAAATAAATTTAATTTATTCCAGCTCACAGTTAAGTTTTTGTGGGTTTGAGCAGTTTGTTTGTTTGTTTATTTGTTTGAATCTCAGGTTCCACAAAGGATCTTTTCTACCTAATGGACAATAGCCAGATACAGAGTGACCAGAACTATTCTCTCCCTTACCAGCAGTATTGGATCTTCAGGCAAAAGTACTCAGCAGAGGAAGCTGTGCTTTGGTGTCTCACACGTAAGACATCTTGGAGGCTGTTGTTCTGTAGAGAATAATAATTAATTGATATATTTTAATAGTAATTATAGTCATTATGAGTATAAACTCTGAATTCAGAGATTTTTTTGGGGAAAACTTTTAAATTTTTCAAGGAAGTTGCCAGTTGGACCACCTGTTTCTTCCTTACAACCTTGGTAAAAAGGTACACATCATTCATCGTCAGGGTATCCCTATTATGGGCAACAGAAGTAGAAGATACAGCTTAGGGAATACTCTGCTCTTCTTGAAATGTACCCCTCCAAATACATAGATGGCATAGTGGTAAAAGGAGAAGGTAAAATACAGCTATTTGGTGTTAATGATAGAGTAAATTTGGATGTGATAAGTGGAGAAGAGTTTTTAGCTCTGACTACCAGAAAAGCCAAGCCAAGAGTACTAAACCATGCACAAACATCACTGCCAAAGGTCAGCAGAGCAATGCATGTTTAAAATGAAGCAGTGGGGCATATATTTACAGAAGCCATTGCCACAGTGATTAGGTAATGAGATTGACAGCTTTGTTTCTTTTCTGAAGATGCATTATTACCCTGGGACAGATTTCAGTGCAGATTTCTACTAGCAAATGGCCTGAGCAGTTGATTCTAGAAAAGTTGTTTGCAGTTTTGTGTGATGAGTGAACGCTTCGGAAATATTTTTTTGCAAAAACTTTCTAAGACATTGCAGACTTTATTGTCCTTTTCATTCTTTAAAGACACCCACAACTGATGCAGAGTTCTTTTATGATTATAGAGTTTGTATGTCAAATTTGCTAAAAAGAAAATAAGAGAGATCTTTATGAATGACAGTGTTAGAGCGACACCAATACACTAGGCTAATTTCCAGTTAGCTGTGGTGTAGCTCCTTTTCTTTGCTCTCCAGGTAAGCCTACCCTTCAGTGTCACTAGAAACAGGATCTGACCGTGTTGCTTTTGCATTGTAATAGAATAATATTGACATTCTCACTTTATTTGCTAATGGATAGCTTTAAGTGTGCTGAAAGCATGAAGAGGAACAGAGAGGGGAAGAAACCCTCGTGTGTGTGTAACTCTTTCTGACTTTTCTTCTTAGGTTGTGCAGAAGAAGATGAGTTTTGTCGAATGGCAGATCTTCAAAACACTGCAGATAAATACTCTGTGTGTACCCTCTATCCAGAGGCACAGATTTGTGATGGCAGCATCGATGAAATGCCAGAAAGCTGTCGAACCGTGCTACCCTGGCCACCACAGACATTGTATCGTAAAATAGGCAAGTTGTGGAATTTGGATGTGTAATGTGTGCTCTAACTCTCATAATGCAAGCTTGTGTTTTGCCTCTTGGTTCTGAGATAAAAAGTCTGAATGCATGAATGAGTCCTGGGATGTGATGGAGCAAGGGAAGGTCAAGCTGTTCTGGTTATGGTTTTGCATTTTCAGTTCCAAATGGAAAGATATTAACCATGAGTTCCACTCTCCAGCTCAGTTATTCCCAATTCAGAGATGCCAAGAGTAGCTCAGGTAATTTGTATACCAGGTCTTAGATCTTTTTATAATGAGGGTAAAAAGGGAGTGACATTAGGAAGTCACCAGTCCTATTTTCAACCATTAAAATTTCCATGGTAGATAAGCAATGCAAAAATTGAAATTTGTTGAGTGTAGTATTTTATTTTAATTTTTTTTTTAGCAAATCCACAGTTATAAACATGTGGATTTTAACCTCTGCTCTTTGAAAAAGCCCTTTTTATATATTCATTATACAGGAATCTGTACTTTTGCTTTGAAAAATGTAGAGGCCTACTTAACGAAACTATTAAATTATGTCTTTTTGGAGAGCTCAGAGTAAAACGCAAGTTGACTTATGCATGAGTATACTGGACTTGTTCCCCAGTTTTTGACCCTGAGTAAGGAAAAATGTCAATACAGGTCTCAGAAACAGAAGCCCTGGGTTGCAAGTCTACCCTGGCTCTGTACTTTGCTAAGTTTTTAGAACCTTTGCTTGTTGGAGTTTTGTTCATCTTCAGGCTTAACCACCAAAAGTTTACTGTAATATTGTAAAAATTGCCTTTGATGGATCCAGACCATTGTAGCATAGAAACATAAATTTCCCTTTACCATGTGATTACTTGTCCAGTTTATGTAAATTACAAGGTTAAGCTGATTTTTCCAATTTTTCTTTTCTTTTACCTTCCAGTCACTCTAAAAGGTTCTGTGAAGAGCTTCTACACACGTGTGCCATTCCAGAAAGTAACTGAGATCTCAGTGAGGAATAAGACTGACATGAGCAGAAAAACCGTTTCAGATGGGTAGGACATGACTGTTCCTATGTTTTTACTGGAAGTTTAATCATGCGTGGAATATCAAGGCTCTGTTACGGAGATGAAGGGGATCAGATGTATTGATCCAAGAAAAGCATTATTTGAGAATATATAACAAAGAAAATAAAGCATGTGATTTAAAGTAAATTTATAATTGAATTATAAATAATAATATAAATAATTAGTAATTTGATATATGTGAATTATTACTTACACTGCTATTAAATTACTGGTTGGCAGTTAAATATTTTGGCAATAATACACCAAATTAATATAAGCTGATATTTTTAGGACAGATATCAAAATACTCCTGTAAATTATTAGATGTGTTCTGGTAGATGTATACTGGCAGAATGTAATTTCATCAACAAATGGAAAATGTGTGGAAGTGTCTATGCATTATGAAGAACCATGAAGTGGTCTTATTGTGAAAGACATTTCTACAGGTCCTCGGTGTCTCTCTCTTCTGCAATATCCTCTCTTTTCTTCTCCATGGCAGAGAGAGGTTGCTACTGATAAGAAAAGTAATGATGTTTTTCCTTTCCCAGCTTTTTTGAGTGTGAGCGTTGGTGTGATGCTGACCCCTGTTGCACAGGATTTGGCTTTTTTAATGAATCCCAGTTATCAGGTATTTTTAAACTATTTTTATTTTTTAAATAATTTTAATCTTCCTTCATTATTACAAACTTAATTATTCGTTTGCTGTGAAGAGTACTTTAAAAGCCCTTGCAGATCTTATGCCACTTTAGCAACTTTTTCAGTAATCATAACCATTTCTAGAAGTTCAGACCAGTGACATGCTCCACAGCTAGGAAATTATTAAGAAAAATTCAAGAGAATGGGTCCTTAAGAGGCTGCAGTACCAATAGCATGAAATTCAAACTGATAAAACTCCAGGGAGATGTTACTTCTCACTTATCAACTGATCTTCCAAAATGTTGGTCAACTTCTTTTTGTGATTTTTTTCTTTTGTTTTGTTTCATTTTTTAAAGCTGAAGGGACTTAAAAGCTTAAATATTACTGTAATTAAATTCACATTAAGCACATAATGTCCATGAATACTTTGGGAAAGCTTAGCCTTTTGGCTTTCTTGGATATCTGAACATCTCTGCTCCCAGATTTTAGTCTTCTACTTGAGCAAGATTGGTTAGGGGTAGAGATTGCCTATCTTCCCCTCAGTATTTTAGCTACTTAAGACATCTCAAGTAGAATTACTGTTAGTCTGAGGAAATCTGATCTTTAAAAATGCACATGACTTGAAAGCCATTAGAAAGTCAAACATATTTTTCTCACTTAAGATGCCTAACGTAAGGGGTGTTGTCACCCTACACTCCCTTTATAGTAGGGAGATATGTATTGACTCAACTATAGGGTCATTAAGAGCTTTGGTTGACTAAATCTTGTTTTGGAGATGCTTCCCTTTCTCTCCACCATCTGTAAAGGAAGTGCTCTGTTTAAAAGAAAGTCTTTAAAGCAGGTGTTTAAAATTGCATGGCATCCAGGTCAAAGTCAATGAAATAGTTTTTAATGTTTGATTCTAAATTCAGATTTGGGCTACTAAAATGACCAGCCTTGTTTTTGGAAGTGTCATGCGCTAATCAACCCTTCCTGAGATCAGGATGTGCTGGTTTAACAATTCATTTCAAAATTTGGAACACTTCATTAATATATATTTTTTAATTCCCTTTCTTGCTCATCAAACAAAATTTTCACTCAGTCAAAAATAAGCGGCTTGAAAAATTAATCCAATGTAGTTTAGATGGGAATTACTGCACAAATCAAAAATAGTTGACAGTTTTCATACCTTCATGTGACCACGTAAAATTTGAAGTCTTAACTGAATATGACTTTAAGTTTCTTTAAATAGTTCTAAAATAAATTAAGGATTTTAAACCACTGAACATGCAAAGCTGACACCTCTTTCTTTATCTGATTAATATTTATTATCTGTGACATTTCAGACCTGCAGTCTTGACATTCATATAGGCAAGAGAGATTTCAGTAGTGATTTTAACATGAGCTAGGATAAATCTTCAATGAAACTGCTAGATGTGTTTCAAACTCTCCATTTTTTTTCAAGTGCAGAAATATTTACACTAGGTCTTTGAAAGGCAGAATTTTTATCTTGAAGTAAGTAGGGGCTGTGTTTCAACATATATGCAGATTTTTAATTTCAAGGATTGCATTAACCAGAAAGAGCTGCTTTAACCAGAAGAGGTCGTGATCTTTGCTCAGTGGAAATACTCCTAGTGACCTTAGCGGGTTATAATATTGGTTACCCATTATCATTTTTCAACACTGTTTTCAACAACAGTAAAACTTGGACCATTTCAGGTATTTCCCTCCTTTGATTTCTAAGTCAGTGGAATTCCTTCTAACTCTCAGTGCAAACTGTGCTGAATTCACTCTCCTCAAAATACTATCTAGAAGAGGAAAATTTTCCTAATAATTTCTGTATTTCCCTGGCAGGTGGAAAGATTGTGTGCCTGACTCTGAACAGCCTGGGAATCCAGACATGTGCTGAGGGAACAAGAAGTGCCTGGCAAGTTTCAAATTGTAGCTCACCAGATGCTGAAGTCAGAATACACCCATTTGGCTGGTATCAAAAGCCTGGTAAGTGATGTAGGGCACCTGACCTTTCTGGCTGGTTTCTGCACATTGAGGCTTATTATTTAGGTTCAATGTATAGAAGCTTCAGCGTTCAGATGGAGGACCAATTTGTAAGGATCACAAATAGAAAAGGCAGAGAAGTATGTGCAAGAGACAGAAAGGTGCAGTTTAGTCTTCATTTTAACAGAAATGGAATAGAAATACCTCAAAGATGTATAATTTAATATCTTGACTTTTATAGGAGACTTGTAGCCAATGTCAGGATCCAAATAGTTTTTGTCGCACTGCACAGTCCTGGTCAGGATATTACTCTTTGTTTCTCACTGCTTGGCTTATGGTTTAACAGTGTGTGTGTATGCATAACTTCAAAAGGTTTGGTTTTGTTACAGAATTTAAAATTCAGTTTTGACTGTTCTCATAAAGAAAGGGCCAAGACCAAATTCCAAGGTAGCGCTGTATTCTTCAAGCAGTAAGAGGCTACCACGTGTTTAATCAGAAGAGAAGTTGTGAGAGGTTATTTCCTCAAGAGGAATCAAAACCACTCCTAGTTAAAGTGAATTTTCTTTTCGATTGCAAAACAAAGGCTCCTTTACTTTGTTGAAAAATTTCAATGGGTTTTTAATCTGTCACACTCCTTTTGAGTGTGTCTACTTCTGCTTTCTTAAGCTTTGATTTAACATAACTGAAACAATAAGAAAAACAAATGTGTGACTGACTGTGTCCCCTTTTATGGGAAGACAGCCTTTAATTGAGTCTACATGGGCAGAACCTTATTGAACTCCACTGAGAGCAGCAAGGCCCCACGGGGGCAGGTCTGGTGTTGTTGACAGAATCAGGCTAAAAAATGAGTAAGGAGTACTTTTTCCTGCTTTTAAACTTCCTCAGTTCTTGCAGGGTAGAGAAAGACTGATACATGAGAGGAGAGGGGTGGCATGAAGTGCCACTGGATATATCCTGTCCAGTGCATGTGATGTAAAGATTATTCAGTTAAAGTTGTGTAAAGCTAAATCAGGTATCTTGGAAATGCACCACATTTTACCGTGTTGGTAACTTTAAAGAAAAACCTCGTTCACACTGGAAGTGCCTGAAGTATGAACTTGATCCTGAGCTTTTCCAAGTCCTGTGCTGGTACTCTGACCACCAGACCATTTCCTCCTCAGGTGGGACAACCCTTGTTAAAGAAAAGACTCAGCATGGAGTTGAGGAGGCACTATGGAAGCTTATAGGGTTTCCCAGGTTCTCAATGTGAGCTTGGGGGAGAGGTGGGCTGAGGGTCCAGCTCTCAGAGGAAGGGAACAACAGGCCTGATGAAGTAGGCCATGGCAGGAACCTGTGAGCAGGCAGAGCTAAGAGACAACCAGGGTTAAGAATGAAGAATGGTAGAAAGGCGAAGTGAAGAGGAGACGGTGGAGGCATAGATACACTTCCACTTCCACTTCTTGGAACTGTTTTTCCTGTCATTGACAAAGAGCCAACTTAAAATAAAGGATGTTGCTTACTTCACACCCATCTCACCTCCATCCCTGGGAAGGTGATGGAA
>NW_010188741.1:0-2500 GCF_000695765.1 Mesitornis unicolor
TACCCCCCTCTCCCCCAAATCGCCCCAGGACCCCCAACCGGTGGCTCTGGCTGCTTTGCTCCACTGTTGCCCAGCGTCCTTACTGTGACAGGAGGGCAGGGGGAGCCTTGCAATGACCAAAAAAGCCTTGGCAATGCTTTCATGCTAAAAACCCCATCTTTGACAGGAACGTGCGATACCTTGAGGCCTTCTATTGATTACCTGGGAGCAGGAGTGCGCGGGCGCTTTGAGCTGTCACAGTTGCAGGCATTTCTGAAAACGATAGAGGACTGGAACAAAAACACAACTAAGGCTCCTGACACAGTGTGTTAAGCAATAAAACATGTTTAATTGTGTTGTCTTAAGGCTATAACCATTCACCGACTGAAGGTCATTCCCTCCCCACGCTGCCGGTGGGAAGGAGGTGCTCTGACAGGTGGGAATCCAAATAGGAAACAGATTTCTGTGAGATTAGGGCATGAATGACACCGAAATGCCAGTGCTGGTGTAGTTACATGGACAGGGTGATGGCAGGCAGGACAGCCCGATGTCTCTCCCATCAGGATCCGGTCTGCTGAGGTTTTGGGTCTCAGAAACCAAAATGATGGCCTGGAGCAAAAATACAGAGAATGCTTGAAGAGGTGATTTTTTTTCTTTCATTTAATGTTGTTGTTTTTCTGGCACTGCCTGGCTTCTCTCATGGATGTCAAGTGGTGGGGACGGGAAAGCTCCAGGAGGGAGCAGGTGGTTGTTGGCCTCACAACACCCAAACCCAGAGGTTGAACCCAAACCCTCATCAGCTCAGGGTGTGTTGGGAGGGCACAGGCAGGAGAGGTGACAGCAGGAGCAATATCCTTAAGGAACACATGGGCCACACCATATGCAAGTGACTGCTCTGATCTGGAGGCATTTCAGCACGGACTGCTTTTATTTTCCACAGTCAGAGCCATCATGGCCATCAAGTGCGAATTTGGGAAGAAATTCCCGGCCTGAGGTGCCGCGTGGTCTCTGGATGGTGTGTGCGGATCCACTGCTTGTCGTTAGTCCCGATAACTTCTGTGGTACCGGGGCTCTGCATATGGAGGAGGTTTGAGGTGTCTGGTGTTTAATGAGAAACAGAAAAGATTAGGTTGCAGCAAGGTATTTAATTATTAGGATATTTCTGCTCTGGCTGCATCCTTTGCCTCTCCGTGCGGGAAGTGCCAAATTACATGTCACCTCGGAGGGCATATTTTCTGTAGTTTTCCGAGCTCCTACAATGGCAGCCTCATGAATATTTACTGAACTGCTCAGATATGCAGCGGTGGGAACAAATAAAAAAAAGCTTGTATTTGCATCTCCCACAGACACTAACAAACCGTGTGGCTCTGGTAGGGAGAAGATGGGAGAATGCTGTTGCCTTTCCAGAGGGATAGGGAAAACAGCTTCTTGTATAATGAGATTGACTTTTAAATTGAAAGTGTTACTGGTTGTGCCGCAGTTCATACTTCCATGCTGTGCATTTACTCCCTAGGCTCTAACATTAAGACATCTTATGTACAAGCTGGGAGGATTCAATTAGAGTTTCTGTTATTAATCAATCAATTAAGCCACGCTCTTTGGTATATACATTTTCACACTTAAAGAGGTGAGATGCTGGCGCCACAGACCTGGGGATGCCGTTTCATCTGGACACACAGCGGGTCTCCCTTGCAAAGATGCCAGGGCCACCCTGGGTGAGCACCATGCTGTGTGGGGACAACACAGCCCGGGGACAACGCCACAGCCAAGACCTGGCCTCGTGTGGCACTGGGAAATGCCAGTTTATGGCACCAAGACCCTTGAGCGCCTGCCGCGGTGCCAAACTGAGGATGCTCTGCCTGGGGAATGGCAAGGATCAGAGCAGAAAGGAGCCCTGCTCCTCGGTGGTGTCCTTGCTGCAGCAGGTTGGAGCCTTCCTTGCCTGGAAAAGTCCATCTGTGAGCTGGGAGACTCACAGGAGAAAGACAGCAGAAGCGTTGCTAAAGAATGCTTGGGATATTCACAAGTTAACCCGTCTTTGAGCTGCCTTCAGCCCGCAGTCAGGATGGGGCTGGACCGGGATTCAAGTGAGGCAGGGGAGGCTCTGCCCTGGCCCCGCAGCTCCCGATCCACGTTGTGCGTGGGGCACAGACACATATTACGCCCCTCAAACGCATTGTCTGTTTCAAAAGGTTTCATAAAAAACCTTTAAAGTGGCGATATGTGATGTTTTATCAAAAGCTCCTTGGATTTTTGGGACGTTTCTCATCAGTCCAGAGGAGGGGGCATTGCTCAGGAGCAGCAGGTTTGGAAGAGGTGTATGCGATGTTACAAACCCTGGGCTCAGTCATCTCCCAAATCCCATGGGATGTTCCTGGGCAGGATCTGGTGTCCCCACAGGTGAAGGAAGGAAAGCCGGGAGTATTGAAGCTGACCCATGGACACAGCTGTCTTCAGGGGAAGGATTTGGAGAAAACGAGCTGAAGTTTGAACACTTGAAGAGAAGTAAATGTGCGAGTGC
>NW_010188741.1:7500-10152 GCF_000695765.1 Mesitornis unicolor
CAAAATATGCGACTTCTGCTACAAACTTGCAAATAGGCCCATATGCGATCAGTAAACGATCTGGGATCCATTTATTTGCATGCATTCATTTGGGGCTGGATGGCCGCCAGCGCCCGAGCTGTGAAGCATGGCACCGCTCCTCCCTGGGGGGGACGCGGCGCCACAGAGGATGGCGGCGGGCAGGGAGCCCCCCATCTCCCCATGGAGAGCCCCCACCTTCCCATGGAGAGCCCCTCCTTTCCCATGGAGACCCCCTCCTTCCCATGGAGACCCCTCCTTCCCATGGAGAGCCCCTCCTTTCCCATGGAGACCCCCCCCTTCCCATGGAGAGCCCTCTCCTTCCCATGGAGAGCTTCCCACCTTCCAATGGAGAGCCTCCCCTTCCAATAGAGAGCCTCCACCTTCTCAAGGCTCAGGGCAGGTAACACCAAAACCCTTTTTATCCCATCCCTTAAGATCTTCCAACGCAGGGGTTTAAGGAGATTCAGCATGCGTGTGTGTGTGTATACCCCCGTCTGTGTGAGGCGATTTCCTGACCCCACAAAAGGCTCTTGGTGAGGAGGAACCGTCCATGATAAAAGTAGGAGCCAAAGGACTCCCCGTGTCTCGCTGATAACCCACCTGCCTGCACACTTCCTGTCCTGCACAGAGCCCTGGGTGTTCACAGGGAATGTGGGAACTGCAGGAAAGTGCAAAAACAAAGTCTCACACATGATCTGATCCCAAAATTGCAAAGGTGAGGATGTGCAAGAGGGACAGGGGACACCCCACATGGGGCAAAGCCTGTGCCCCGTCCTGTCGAGCCCCTCCAGACCGGGGCCTGCCGGGGGTCCTGTGTCCCCATATCCCCATGTCCTCATGCCCAGCCGTGGGGTGTGCTGCTGCCACCACAGTGCGCTGATGATTTAGCATATTTACAATGATTATCTTCCTATTTGGGTGGAAGCAGTGGCTCTCATTAACCATTTCTTACCAAGGGAGCCGTTTTCGACATTTCCCACACCGTTATTTCCCAGCACTGTGATGTGGCTGTGGGGATGGCTCCTGGCAGAGGTGACCTCCTCGCTGCTGGGTAGGTTGTGTGCATCTCCTGACCTCCGTCCTTTTCACACTGCGAGAGCTGCCGGGAAGGGGTTTGACACAAAGCGTTTGTAATCTCCATCAGAAGGAAGGGAAATGGTAATGGGGCCATCTTAGTAAAAAAGGGGACAGCCACCAGCCTCCCCGCTGCAGTGGCCTTAAGCTCTTCTCTGGTTTGAGCATTATAATTAGTGAAGAAACAAGTTGTAATTAAATTAGGGGATGGAAAGGCAGGAGCACAGCCATCACTGAGCGTGATTACAGGAGCTGCTCCCTGGCCAAAGGAGCCGGTGGAGGCAGCGCAGCCGGGACTGTGACGGGGGCTTTGCTGGTACCACATTCCTCCTGCCCCATTCCAAAACCAGGCACTGGGAACCAGCCAGGATTCTGTGCAGGAATGGACCAGTTCTGGGTTTTTGCTGTGACAACGGTCTCCTGCTCCCGGAGTGCCTGATTTTTTAAGTCCTCACCAGCACAACGGGGTTGGTGCTGGTGGTGAGGGAGAGCCCGGTGCCCAGGGACACCTCCAGCACCCGACATCCCCATCACAGTCCCCGCACACCGGTGGTGCTGACAGCCCTTGTTTTGGGCCCAGAAAGGGCTCTTTTGGGCAGGAACCACTGCTCAGAGGGCGCAGGGCACCAAGGGGTGCAGGTTCCTGAAAAGCATCCTTGACACCATTCAAACCTCACCGCCGCTTTCCTACACTCTGGGTGTTGCTGGTGACCCCTTCGCCAGCTGGGGAAACTGAGGCAGGGCCCCGCTGCCCCCCAGGATGGGATGCTCCAGCACAGCCCCACGCATCAGCACCCGTTCCTCCATCACCAGATGTGCCACGGCTGCCCGAGCCACCCACACGGGGGTCTGGGGGAAGGAGTGGGGGCAGCGCCCAGGGTGCTGTGGCTCCGGCTCAGCCATGCCGCCGAGGCGCTCTGATTTATTTGCTGGCTTGTAGCCAGCCTAGGAATGAAAATACTCCAGAGGGTGAAAGGCTCACAGTCAAGAGCTCTTCACCTCGTCCCTGAAAGGACCTCTCATCCTCCTTCACTCGGGGGTTTATTACCACTCCACTGCCGGGGAATCACTGTTTGCAAAGATGGAGCTTGAGAAAAATAAGCTGCCCAGGTGCTGGAGTGCTCAGAGCTCTGGATTCAATGCAGTCACTCGAGTCCCTTCTTCCTTCTGCTAGCCTGGCTGATGGGGATGTTATTTTGGAGGTGGCTTTAGCTGAGGGCTGGCAACCAAAGAGCATCGTCACTTATTCCTTTTCTTATTGTTTTGCACAGCAAGGCTATGGCACAATACTCTTCTGTTGCATTTATTTGCATTTATCCTGGTATTTTTACCCAGCTCTGGAAAGCACGGGGATGGGTCATGATAGGCTGCAGGGAATGGCTCTGGGATGTGTTGGGGTGTTGTTTGTCACGTCCACAAATGAAGGGGCTGAGGAAGCAGGATCCGCCACTGCAGACACTGGGGGTTCCTGGGGAGCTCCTGGGGGGCTCCTAGGTGGCTTCTGGGGGACTTCTGGGGGGACGGCAGCCGTGCCGAGGGGTGTGGGGCCCAGGGCGT
>NW_010188741.1:10180-23633 GCF_000695765.1 Mesitornis unicolor
TGTGGGGCCCGGGGCATCCCCACGGCACCGCCGTGACTCTGCATCCGGTGCCAGTGGTGGGGACACTGGCGGTGGGAACACTGGCACTGGGGACACTGGTGGTGGGGGCACTGGCAGTGGTGCTGCTGATGGAAGAAGAGGAGAGACAGAGGAAGGCTGTGAGGGCAGCGGGATCTGTGCTGGCGATGGAGCCATGGCTCTCGGCACCGGAGCGGGAGCTGTGGCTGCCACCCAGGCAGAGTCTCCCATACCCACAAACAGCTTTGCCATCCCGGCGCAGGCAGCCTGCGCTGCACCGAAACAGGCAGCTCGAAAGTAAACAGTGTCTGAAACCTATTCTCATTAGGCTAATTTACGAATAAATTACCATATTCAATGGCCTTATTTTTACTGCTCGTTAACAGGCCCATGATAGGATGATAATTATGGGATTTTAAGTGGCTAATGGCAGCTGGGGCGTCAAAAGCAGTTTTTACGAATCTGTTTATGGCAGGGAAGGTGACAGGAGGGTGGGACACTGAGATGTTGGAATCGCATGTCGGGGAAAAAAAAGCTTTAATTGTTGAGTATTTATTAGAGAGGAGGGAAGACTGTAATTTAAAAATGAAACTCTGAAAAACAAAAAGGAAATTAATTAGTCTCCCAGCGCTCTGGTGGCTAGCGCTTAAGGAGGACCTCGCCAGTTTGCATTGGCCTTCAAGGGTCCCGAGGGCCATCGCTTGCAGCCATCCCTGCCACCATCACCCTGTGCCGAGGAGCCAGCGCAGGACCAGCCATGCGACGCTGTGGGGACCATTGGGATAGCGGCACCTGGGTGCAAGGGGATGAGCCACCCCATGCAGCCACCGTGGTGCTGGCCCAGTGCTCCCCATGGTTGGTGGGTGCACCCCAGCAGCACCACACCATGGCTGGGGGTCCCTGGCCCCTCCATGTCCCCGCTTCCCGATGGCCGGGATATTTTCTGTATGTTTAGCCTGGCTGCTCATCATCTCCCATCTCCACCGATTCATCTTGATCTTTCAGTTTAGTATGCAGTGCTCGGAAAACAAACACGTACCAGACTGACAGTGGGAATAAATATCGTGGAGATGTTGATTAGCATTTGATCCCAGCTGGGCCTCTGGAAGCTGCAGCACTGGAATGCCTTGGCAGTTTTTTAATGCTGAATAATTTGATTAGATCAGTGGCTGAGCCTACTGCTCGTGGTGAGATAAACCCTCCCGCCGCCGCCGCTCCCCCCGCGCCGCGCGCGCCGCTCCCTCCCCGGCTTGCTCGCCTTCTTTTATGGGGCCTTAAATACGTCGTTTAATCAACTCCACAATTTCAATTTAGCACAGTTGTTGACTCGCATGGATGATAAGGTTCGGAGGACCCCACAGATTGCCGCCTGCTTTAACGGGGCCATTTTCCACGGGCTCCTGGCTGGCCCTGCCGAAACGCAGCTAAGCCCGGCCCAGCCCGGCTGCCAGCGCCACAGACCCCGGCCTCCCTCTTGGGAATCACCCACTGGGACATGGCCCTGCTGCATCGTGATACGATAGAAACCAGTGCTCTGTCCTCAAAAACACAGTAAGAACATGATTTTATTTTTGAGACACAGGAAGCACGAGGACACAGGGAGGGAAAACTGCAGTTGCCCAAAACCTCAGTGATCCTAATGAAATCATCGGTTTCTGAAATTTTCTCCTCCTTCCCTTAAGAAAAAAAGACTGGGGCAGACCCCTACACTATCAAAAGCACTTTTAATCTAATTTAAATAACACTGTAGGCGTTCCTTTCCAACTTATTTTTGAGACACAGGAAGCACGAGGACACAGGGAGGGAAAACTGCAGTTGCCCAAAACCTCAGTGATCCTAATGAAATCATCGGTTTCTGAAATTTTCTCCTCCTTCCCTTAAGAAAAAAAGACTGGGGCAGACCCCTACACTATCAAAAGCACTTTTAATCTAATTTAAATAACACTGTAGGCGTTCCTTTCCAACAGCAGAATAATCAGCTCAGCCAGTGGCCAGCAAGAGTGCAGTAAACAGCCCTGGCTCTTCTGCTGCAGGTTTTTTCCCCAACACTCTGCTGATGGCTATTTCCAAAGCATATTTTAAATATCTTCTTATCGGCAGAATATCATTTAAAAACAACCAAGCTTTACTTGCATCACTAGGACTCTGTGGTGACATTTCTCCCCCTGCATCCGAAAAGGGAACCATGAATTACAACCCCGGCATTTTCTATCTGAAGAGAATCACTCTATCTGCCAAAGCAGAACGGTGTATTTTCAGCCACTGACCTCACCCAAGATAAATAAACAGGCAGAGACTTGTTGTGTTCACCCCCACATATCAGCATTCAGCGCGGGTGTGAGGGTGATGCTCTCTGACAAGCGCCATCCCCAACTTTGTTCCTTTGGTTTTGCACATCTGCAGCAGCTTTCTGTGCACATCTGGAGCAGCTTTGGGCAGCTCAGCCCCAACCCAGGGCAGTTTTGGTACAAACACACAAGCACCTTTGCTAAGGTGAGGAGCTTTCCTCTGCCCAGGAGGATGGAGTCTCGCACAATATCACATAAGCAGAGCAATAGGGTTTGTAGCCTTATTCTTTTTAAAAAACTGAATAAAAGTCAGGAAAATAGATTTGACTTATGTCGAACATCAGACGCATTGCCAACTGGTAAAAGAACATGTTAAAGGCATAAAAATAACCATAGTGGCTCGTCTCTGGGAGAGAGCGACGGCAAACACCCACTGAAGAGCATAAGAACAGAGCAAGTGAGCAATGATACTTCATCAAATACTCTATTAACCTCCAGTAATTTATGGCTCAAGATCTTTCAGAGCCAGAAATAATGTCTATGTATGGATGTCTGATGGATTTTTCTGCCATTAATTTGTCCGGTAACTTTTTGAACCCATGTAAATTTTAGCTTTCACAAGATCGGTGAAAGATCTCTCCTGTGTAACTGCGCACGTGAGAGCTGCCCCCCTTACTGCTTGGCTTCACCCCACTGCTGGCCCCCTTCCCACCTCTTGGTCTTGTATGGGGAGAAATGATCAGCAATCCTGGTTCACTGTCCCAGGTTTCTGCCGTATCCCTCCTCAGACATCTCCTTTCCAGGAAGAAAAGCCTTAGCCTTTATCTTTGCCCATCCCTGGAGCCCTGCTCTGGACCTTTCTTATTTCTGTCACTTTTTGGTGTCATGGGGTAGGGAGAGCATAATGCAGGATTCAGAGTAGTGCTGCTATACAGATGTCTACAGCAGCACAGTGCTTTTGCTTTGGTCCCTGCTTTTCCTTAGTAATTCCCAGTATTCAGTTTGTTTGGAGACCGCTGTTGGGTGTTGAGCTGGTGTTTCCATGGGGTTGTTTATTGCAGCCCTCAGTCTGTACTCCTAGGTGTTGGCCATCAGTACAGAGTCCTCTGTGCATGTAAAGAGGGAATTTACATTTCCACACCCTCCGCAGAGTTCAAGATTTTACATTTATCCCCCTCAGATGTCATCTTGCTCCAACTTCTGCCTCTGGGAAGAGCTCACGGGGTGCTACCAGCAACCTTCACCATCTCATTCCTGTTCTGGATCATTTACTGTCCCCGCTTCCAGCACTGGCTCCAGAAATGGGTCCTAGAGTTTGTCTAGCACAAAGTATGCCCAACGCCATACCAGTTTTTCCCCATTTGGCCCTGTTCTCCAGCTGGTGGATAGACCCATGTGTTGTGATTGCCCCTACCAGGCTGTCTGATGTAGACACAGAACCACAGAATCACAGACGGTTAGGGATTGGAAGGGACCTCCAAAGCTCATCCAGTCCAATCCCCCTGCCAGAGCAGGAACACCCAGATGAGGTTACACAGGAAGGCGACAACAGAATATTAGGAGTTGGAAGGGACCTCAAAAGATCATCTCACCCTAAAAAAACAGCTCAGCAGCTCTTCCCCGTTACTCTACTTGTGGCATCATTTGCCTTCTAGACCTTTGGTACCAAGAGGATTTGAAATGAGAGAATATATAATATCAGTATTAGATTACTTCTATCACATTAGGGCTCCTGGGTAAATGCTGCCTGTTCGTAGTTCTTCATAACTGTTCGGGTGATTTAGTTGCCTTAAAACGCCTTACATCAACTTGGAGACAGGTACAACCACAAAGATGCCTCTGCTTTGTGTGCTGAGCTTGGGCAGCATTACCCCTACCCACGGTGGAGCTGGGACGGCTGCCGAGGTCGGGGTGCACAGAAGGAGGTGAAGAAAGCATGTTTTGGGTACCTACAGGTACCAGGGATGTGGATACAAGAGTAAAGACCTCAATGTCAAAAAGGTGATGCCTCCTGATGGAGCCATGGGGACCCCCCACAGCCCCACGGTGCCGTAGCCCATCCCTGGTTGGTGGAGGAGCCCATGGGGGCCCAGGATGGGTTCGGGAGGGTCCGATGACAGAGCTGCCACCACGGGCAGGTTTGTGCCGGCCGCCGGATCTCTTGTGTTTGCCTTGCTGAGTACATCTCGCAAAAGGGGCTTTGTATGAAATTAAGAACAGGATTTGTTTCTTCAAACTTTTGCAATTTTAACATCTGCTTGTTTTGGTAAATTTGACAGGGACTCTCTTTTGTCTCTTTTATTTTATTTTTATTTTTTTTTTTAACAGAAATTCTATGAAAAGTGTTTTAAAAAGTGCTAACTGACAAGCCTACACAGGCTGCCTCCACTCAGGGAGCACTCTGCACAGTTGTTAACTTGTTAGACAGGAGCTAGATTACAATCATAAATAAATGATTTGCTGTCTCCTTACATTCAGACATGTAGCTTTTAAAGTGTAGCTGTCATCCCTGAATCAGATTTAGTCAAATGCTGTGTAACTGCAAAATTATCCTATCCTTACCTTTTTTTATTCTCCATATAATGGACAGTTAAATTGGATTTTCAAATTTGAAGTGCATATGTTTTTCAAATCCCCACAGGGTTGCCATTTTTTCATTTCTAAAGCAACTCACTAATGTTTATCATTACTACACAGAAATATTACAATTCTTAAGGGGCACCTTATAAAATCAGTGCAGGAGAAATATGCTTTATCGTCTCAAAATGAAACCAATTTCTCTGCTGATTTGCAATTTATTTACATGTTAGCATTTGATTTTCTGCTGATTTATAGCCCCACATGCCTGTGTCTTTGCTGCTTTCTAAATAAACACAATCAGGCCAGGAAAGCTAATACCAAATTACGGAGCTTTGTTCTAGCTTTACTCTATTAATAAGTTAAATCTTTTACCAATAATGCCTGGGCTCCCTTAGCACCAAGTGCAAGGAGAAGTCACGCATGGTATTTCTTAAGGCTGGGGTGTTGGTGTGCTATAAGTAATGAGTAGGTGTGGAGAATTTGAGGAGGAATAGAGATTTTGGAGAAAGCACAAGCAAAAAAATGTGGGATCATGACTACTGGCTTTCTTTTTAAGCTATAAACTCGGAGATTCAGCCACACCTCATGAAAGCCCTGGTGCTGTGGACATGTTATTTCATGCAGCCATTTAAGACCTTCCTTCCACGGCAGCAAATGCCGTTGGTATGAATTCCCACTTTCAGCGTGCCGCTGTAAGGTAATGGATGGCCAGCGCTGATGATTGTTTCAGAATCAGCTTTTTAATGGCAGGTAAATTATTCATTGGCATGTAAAATAATACTCTCAGCCTTAACTAACGTGGTAGTAAAAATAACCTCTGGCAAAGAGCTCATACTTTCAAGGTTCGGTTCATTAATAAACAATACAAAAACGCGTCAGCACGATGCGTTGGGGAAGGCCAAGCGACTTGATGGGCGATTCGGCAGGGAGGGGGGTTTGAATTCAAATATGCATTAGTCTTGGGGAAGCGCACCTCTTTCCCTCTGTAAGGTGCATGTGCAAATTCTATGGATAATTAATGCAACAGTTACTTCAGCAGCATCAAAAGAGCCACTGTTTAATTCAACATCCTAGGAGCGCGGTGCGACAGCGGAGAGGAGCATTATTCCTGGCAGTGAGTGACAGCGGGCATCAAGCGTTCCCTCGAAACGCTCCTGCTCCCCCTTGCATGGCACGTCAGGTGCGGCTGCACTGCTTTCATTTGGGAGGTGCTGCCAGCCCGCAACTGAGCGCTCACATTCGGCCACAGATGCAGGATGCGGGATGCAGGATCCTGCTCAGGATGGCAGCCTGGCACCACGGCCCCTCACATCACAAACCCTGACACTGCAAACCCTCACATTGCAGCCCCTCACACCGCAGCCCCTTGGGATGGCATCCTGGCACCGCAACCCCTCACACTGCAGCCCCTCACACTGCAGCCCCTCACATTGCAGCCCCTCACACCACAAACCCTTGCACTGCAGCCCGTTGCACCACATCCCCTGACACCGCATCCTCTATCACCACAGCCTCTTGGGATGCCAGCCTGGCACTGTACAGCCTCTTGCACCGCAAACCCTCACAAAACAGGCCCTGGCACCACAGCCCCTTGGGATGCCAGGCTGGCACCACAGCCCCTTGGTCTGCACAACACCTCACACTGCAGCCCCTCGCACCACAAACCCTCACATTGCAGCCCTTGACACCCACAGCCCCTTACACTGCATCCCCGCACACCGCAGCTGCTTGCAGCACAGCCCCTGACACCACAGCCCATGGTGACGCATCCCCTGTCACCACAGCCCCTTGAGGTGCCAGCCTGGCACTGCACAGCCCCTTGCATGGCAAACCCTTGCACCACAGCCCCTGGCACTGCAGCCTCTCACACCACAGAGCTTCTCACACCATAAAACCCCTCACACTGCAGCTCCTACCACCACAAACCCTGTCACCCACAGCCCCTCACTGTCCCTGCAGATGGAGGGCACACTCTGCAGGAACCACAGGAGCAGCCAGAACGGGGACATCTGGCAGGAGCTGGGGAGGGATCCAGAGGAGGTCGGAGGAGCAGCCCTTCAAAAGCCAGACACTGATACCAGCCTGGGTTAGGCTCTGCTGAACTGGGGCCACCTGAGCAGCCTGTGTGGTCCCCTTCTCCTGCCAGGACTCATGCTTCCTAGGGTTTCCAGCCCATTGACACACCGGCCAAGTGTGAAAAAGCCAGTGAAAAGCGTGAAAAGGCCATGGCTCAGTTCTCTGGAGGAGTCCCAGTGGCTTTAGCACAGTTACGAGCTGACTGCTTGGTGCTGCCATCAGGAGCAGCAGTGCCCAGACACCCTCTCTCAATGGCTGGGCTGGATCTGCCCAGCCCTACACTTCGGTATTAAAACCCCAAGTAGCAAGAAGGGACCTGTGCAAGGGTCAGCGGGTGAAGGAGGAGCGGGTTTGTCATCTTGTCCCCCATCTCTTCCCCAGCCCATGGTCACCCTGGGCAGCTCCCCTGGCCGTGACACTCCCAGCGATGCCACTCCATGCCAGTGCATGTTACTGCCTCACCAATGGAGGGGTTTTTGCTTTTTCCTGTTGACATTGATCATAATTGTTAGCCCATCGATTGACACGCAGGCTCCTTGACAGAATAACAAGGAATGCTCCGTGCCAAATTATTTGATCTCCGCCAGCTAACGCACGCATCCTCCTGCAATCAAACCGCAGCCGCTTCCCGCGGGTGGAAAACAAAGGTCCTGTAATGCTGAGTGGGATGTGAGGACCCGGGCAGCAGTGGCAGAACGTCAGGATCCTGGTGCTCCCCACCGCCTGTCAGTACCGGGGGTGGGACAGCAATGGGCAAAAATGCCCAAAAATGGGCAGAGCAACCAAAACCAACCCAGGTCAGGGCAGACATCTCTTTTACCCGGAGAATTTGGAACTTGGAGCTCAGAGTCTGTCCTGCACCATGAATTAAAAGTAACGTGTCTGATTTTGTACTGGTTTAAAGTCAACGTGGCTCCTTTGAGGTCAGTGGGACAGACCAGTATAACCCAGTCTGCCTCGGTAGACAAGCACTGGTTTGCGATGGGTTGTGGCTCATTCGGCACCAAGCTCCATGCTGGTGGAGAGCACCTTTCCTAAGCCTATTTTGGGAGCCTGGAAGGTACCACCTGGGGCTGAGCATACAGGAGAGAAGCATCAGAGAAAGTACACTGCCTCCTCCCCCAGGAAAGCTTGCTTAGCTGAAAATCACAGCTCTTCCCTGTTATTTCCTATGAATATTCATCTGTGCCAGGGATCTCATTCAGCAAGGGAGGCTGGAGAACCTGTGGGTGCTGATGCAAAAGCACATGCACTTGACACCAAGGATGTTGGTTTAGTTGATGTGAAATCTCTGCAGTTTTTTTCTCCCAGTACATGCACAGGCTTTGTGGGATGAAATATTTGTATCCAGAGAATCATTCATCAAAGACCTAGAACGATGCAGAGCCGAAAAATAAAATGGCCACCTACGCAATGGTTTAGGAACCATCACATCCAAGAAAGACACTTGATGAGCGAGAAAATTCCTGCGAATTTGTGCTGGGATAAGGGTTAAATAGGGAACTATCTATCACATCTCGTGTCAATCAAGCAGAGTCATCTCTGCAAATCTGTGGCACGAGCTCAAAGGGAGCTGTGCCATGTCAGGCTGGGCTGGGTACGGATTAGTCAGGAGCTGGAAAGAGCTTATAAAACCCTGACATGAAGATGCTTTGCTTTGTGTGCATTTTCATAGCATGAGACTGTATACGGAGAGCTGTTATCCCACTGGCTGCTAGGCAGAAGCAGGGAAAAACAATGAAATACATTTGGGCAAAAAGAAGGGACTTCACAGGAGACATCCTTGCAGTGTGGGAAGAGGGTCCTGAGGAACCTCTTCTGGTTTTGGAGAGCTGGGCAACCCCTTGCAACTACTTCTGAAAATGCCTTTCCTGGTGTCTTTCCGTTTGCTTTGACTCAACCCCACTTTCAGCGCTGGCTCCCCCATCCCTCCCATAGGACCCCAACCACACACCCCTCACCGGGAGCCATCCCTCCACCCTGTGGCTTCTCTAAAATTCCCTTTTCAGAAATCAGGGCAGGGAACAAGGGAAGTGGGTCCTCAATGACGTAAGTGTTACAGATCTCTGAAATAAGCTGGGCTCATTAATAGCTTTTTTAGACATCGCAGTCGCTGCCGATGATCTCCGCGGTAGTTTTCTGAGTGAGAGGGTTGAAATCTGCTGGCAAATCAAGACGTTCTCAGATCCGCGGTGGGCCACATGCTCGAAGACCTGCTCGCTTCCCTTCTCCGACCGGCTCTGCAGCCTCGCCGTGCTGTGGCAGATTGTTCGGAGGGATCCATGTCAGGATATTTTAGGGAACTCACTGCGAGCGTTGCTGTGAATACAATCTCCGTGCATCGCACAAATCCCTCCCCGCTCGGAATTAGCATGGAAGTGCTGGCGCTTTCTGAGGGCTGCTGCAGGCGAGGATGGAGCGCCTGCCGCAGAGGCAGATGGACCCGCTCGGCTCTGCAGGGAAGGAGCCTTTCTGTGCCGCAGCATCTTCGCTATTGTCATCGCTACAGGCGATGCTTACTGTGGTCCTTGCTGCTGTGGTACAGGCTCTGGAGCCCACTGGGATCCAGATCCTGCAGGGTGCTTTGGGCATCGGCATCTTTTCCTTGGCACCAGCACCCAGCTCTGCTCTCTGCTGCTTCACGAGCAGCTTTGAGGGCTGTAATAGACCACAGCAGAGCGACTCTGCTCTCGTCAGTCCACAAACTGCTTAATTAGTTAATAATTTACTCCAGATAAACTTGATTTGAGCTCTTTAGTTTGCCATTTCAGCTGCTTCCCCAACACCTCCAGCCTCTCTGACACCTGAGGAAGGGATGGGGACGCGCAGGGCATTGGTGCAGGGACACACAGGATTCCCCACTCTTACGCTTTGTTATGGAGCTGCAGAACCATTCAGCAGAGCCCATTTCCGTGAACCTGGTTTATCTGAAATACATTCACTTCAGTTGTGTTTTGTAGAAAAGGAGGAAAAAAAACCAACCCCTAAATATTTTCCCTGGGATAAGCCCCCATGTTAGAGCCACGTCCCTTTCATGCTGTTGCACATGGGCTGATATTTAAGGCAGGGACTTATTGTATAACCCAATGCCTGTGGGATTAAAAAAAAATATAGTCTCCATGGAAATGGAGGCCATATCTTTTGAAAACTGTATCAGAGCTCTCTATCCTCTCCCCTTTATCATTGTATTTTAACCTACCAGCTGCATATTTAAGAGCAGAGCTTGCAAGATGATCTTACCCTTTTTTATTATTTTCCCTCATGTGTTAAGGGAGGGAATACTGACAGGGACAAGTGACAGCTCGCTAATTATTCCCTTACTGCCACTGCTGTTCTTGTTTTGGACGTGTTGCTCATTTTCCTCTGCTCTTCGCACTGAATAATGCATGGGTCCCTATCAGTATTCATGCAGTACCTTCGGGAACTGCCAGCCTAACTAGCTGATAACTGATTCAGTTTGTAACCGGCGCCTTTGGGAGTTGCAAGGAAAAGTAGCCAAGAACAAATTTAACACTTCTTTCTCATTGCCTTAGAACATCAAGGAGAGGTACAGGAGGACTGCGCATGAAATACATTTGTTGCCTGGAGCTGTTGGAGGTACATAACTGAAGTCGGCGCGTTTAACCCGGCGCAGCGCCGCGCACGGGGTCAGCGGGCGATCCAGATGGGAGCACCCGGGAGGGAGAGGGCGAGGAGCCGGCTCTCTTGAAGCAGTTGTTTTCAGCAGATGCCCTCTCTAGGTTTTGCAGAGAGGTGCCAAGAAAAGCCACCCCAGAGCCATCTGTACTTTGGAGGCAGAAATAGCGTGAGGCTGGCACAGGCGCCGGGGTGTGCTCCCAGTTATCGGCTGCTATCGGTGGGGTATGAGCGTGGTGGCACGGCCACCCTGCGGTGCAGGGAGCAGGATGGGGCACAGCTGCTCACACACCCCAAAAAGTGTAAACTGGGGTGCAGGGCTGGCCCTGAGCACCACCAGAGCCCGGTAACTGCAAGGTCTGTGCTGCTGCACAGCAAGCTTGGAGAGTGCCCTCGCATCCCAAGGGAGATGGAAAGCGAGTGAGGATGGGTAAAAGTAATTCCCTCTCTTCATCCCTCAAATGTGATTTTGAGCGGGAAGAAAGGGAGAGTGAAGTTTGGCATTTTCAGGTGTGCCACATTCGTTAAAGGTGAATAGCTATTCTGTGTGCTATATGAAATACACATTTCCCTGCCCTACAAGTGGGGAGGACCAGGCTGGTGGTGCTGAGAGCTGCCCTGTGGGAAACGAGCTGTTTCCTCCAGAAAGGATGAAAAACTGCACTGAGCAGTTGGCTGAAAATATTCCTGCTCCAGCTTTTCATATGACATGTGTCAGATAGTGTGACCTCAACCACCCTTGATGGCATGACCTTAACGCCATATTCACAGCTTCATCCCTCTCCATGCCTATATAGATACATATCTAAACTAGTGCCATGGAGGAAGATAAGCGTTGGGTTTGGGGTTGCGTCAAAGTTGTCAGATATCTTTTGAAGGAGCTGAAAGCAGATGGGGACATGACCTCGTAAGCGTCCATTGTGCCTCATGCGATGGACAGAGGTTCAAGCAGGAAAACTTAAAAGGTCTTTCCTGGAGCTCGCGTTAGGAATTACTGCACTAGTTCAAACAAAATGAACTTTGTAGCAAAAGCTCCTTTTCCAAGTAAAGATCATCCAGCTCAATGCTATGCAGTGAGTATAAATTTTTCCACAAGGGACAAGGTTCTAGAAACGCAGCCAGATTTAAGAGCAACTCCACCAAAATGCAGCAGAAGAGCCATGGCCAGGCTGCGAGCAGTCGGGGCTGGGACTCTGCATCCAGAGGAAGCCCCTTTGGACACGGGGGTGAGAGCAGGGGTGTTATGGGCAGAACGGGCTGGAGGGACACCGTGACCCAGCTCAGGGAGCTCTGGACTCAGACAAAGCTGCCTTGTGATTAATGGATTCTTCTCCACTGCTCTCATTTCAGGCTTTTCTGCATTTTCTTGCAAGGATGTACCATGCTTTTGCTCCTGGTACCACAAGGGAGACCAGCCGGCCACATTGGAAAATCCTATGTGACTTGCCCCTTCAGAAACATGGGAGCAAGGTATTCCCTGACAGCAACAACCTGGAGGGGAAATCAACCTCTGTCTCCTTCTGGGTTCTGCAAAAGATGACAGCCGTTTGTATTTAGAGACTGCTAAAACCCAAGGCTAATTGGACCAAATTAGTGACATCTTTTAAAAGGTAGGAAGAGAGTTGAATAATGCTGATCTTTTATCTTGCTGTCTAGAATTACAGCAAAAAAAGAAATAGGATGTCAATGAAAAAATGAACTAAAGAATTGAAAATCCCTTGGTGATGACTGCACTCCTATTCCTTGCCCCCAGTCTGCTGGAGAAGTTTGGCTTCAGCCGCAGCGTTCACATTGTTAACTTGGCAGCATCGCTCGCGCCTGTTTCAGTGAACAATTTTCCCCAACCATAGTAAGGCTTGGAAAGACATCCACCAGTGTCTGCGGTGCCTCTGGGGAGCCCCTTGGAAGACAAGAAAAAAAGCCTCAAGATACTGTATGTCAGTCTATCTCTCACTATAATTATCTTTATTGATTGGGGAATCATTTACATTTCCATATCTCTGAGTTTCCTGTTAGTGCTACTGTTTAGATGTGTTCATGGATCAGATTTCAAGAGATTTCATCCCAGGGAAGAAAAAAAAAAAAAGCCTTGTTATGTATGAACTATATGCAAATCTCAAAAGAGAGGTGATGGGTGGCTTTGTAGCAAAAAATAACACCAGGAATCGCAGCATCAGTGGAAGGGGAGGAGAGGGAGCGGCCATGTCAGCAAAGCCATTTTTCACAGCACCGTGCAGATTTCCTCCGTTTAGTGGAGCCCAATATTTACTCAGAATAAAGAAGAACAGAAATGCATGAGGACACAAAGCCACCAAACCAGAAGTTCTTCTTTCCTGTAGGTTTGTGGTGTGTCCTGAGGGGATATCTCCTCTGGTAGACAGGTATAGGGAAATATCTGCTTCACTTGCTTTGGAAACAATTGAGGATGGCTCCTCAGAGTGCGCTCTCTTCTAAATACTTGCTTCCTTCTGTTGGCAGAAATCCTGCTGATTTCCTCTCTGGTCACCCCCTGTTCTGTTGCTCCACATCCCTTCTGCTGCAGAGCTCAACCTTGCACAGAGACCCCAGCACTCCGCTGCCTCCAGCCTGGCAAAAACACCTTTTCACAACAAACATCCCAGTTACCAGGACAGGGACCAGTTCACGTCCCAACCCAGCGGTCAGGGTTGCAGATATCTCTGAAAACAGCCGCTTGCCGCTCTCTAACCAGCCCCTCACGCGCTGCCTGCTCGGTCTCACCCAGGCGAGACACAGAATCCGTGCTCCAAAATGGATGTTTTTCACATTAAAGAGCTGCACAAACATTTTATTTCCCATTTGTGGCCCTTTTGCAAACAGCAGAGAATCCACTCTTT